>NC_090274.1:22085539-22385539 GCF_040414725.1 Anabrus simplex | reverse complement strand
TACTAAAAATCTGAGCCTGATAGCCCCTCTGTGGTCTGAAACTACACTGGTTTTCATCAAACTTCTTGTCGACCACGGATCGCACCCTCCCTTTCAAAATGCCAGTGAACACTTTGCCTGTTATACTAATCAATGAGATGCCTCGATAGTTGTTGCAATCCTTCCTGTTACCTTGATTATAGATTGGTGCAATTACTGCTTTCGTCCAATCAGAACGTACCTTAACATTCCAAGCTAATCGTATCTCTCTACGAATCCATTTCATGCCTGACTTGCCACTATGTTCCAAAATTTCAGGTCTAATTTCATCTATTCCTGCTGCTTTATGGCAACTGCGTTTTCAGCAAAATGGTGTCTAGAGAATTGAAGAAGATATATTGACAACATCTGTTATACTGACAACATGAACATCTGTTATGTTCAGCATATCTCCAGTACTGTTCCAGTTACTGGACACGGCTTATCACAGTATCAACACTCACGAAGAACAAGATTATCATTTATTAATATCTTAATAGCCGTGTCACGGGAACGAATTTGATAGATCAATTTATCTATGGGGAGTGTACAATTTGATTGATGTCCCTTACCTTTAGCTAGGATCAAATTCAGAGATATACTGTGAAGAAACATGCATTAAATATCGTGTTTATTTTCGTTTAAAGAAAGGAATTTAATGGGGAGGAGAGGGAATTTGAAGTGACAGTGCGCTAATTAAACGACAAGAACAAGAATGGGGATTTTGCTGAAAAATGATTGAGAGTGTCTCAACAAACAGTGGGAGGAGGGCAGCAGAGAGCAGCCTTACTCCTCCCACCTTTCACCCGCCACCAAAATCCAATTTCGTCGTCGGCAAGGTGGCAGCACAGAGAGACACACACCTGATTGATGGAGGCAGTAAGGACGAAGACTTCCCAAGAATCTACAGCAGTGCGTGCCACCAGCATTGTTCCACAGCCTCCTCGAGTGATCGATAGTTGCAGGTGCCGTATCCAGGATACCGACCAGGTCACACCCACACAAATATATCTCGTCAAATTCGATGTTCTATCCGTTACACAGAATATATTTTCAAAATCATTCATAATTCATTTGCGGAATTTTTTCAAAAATTGAAGAAGGTTGAATGCCAGATAGAGAAGAAAATAAGGGAACACTGAGCATCGTTTTGGAATACAACAGTTTCTATTTCATTATTTATTTCTTATTTTTTCTGAGGAGCGCAAATTGAACTTTTTTAAACATTTGCTTTACGTCGCACCTACACTAAGAGGTTTTATGGCGACGTTGGGATAGGGAAGCGTCCGCGGCCTTAAGGTACAGCCGCAGCATTTGCCTGGTGTAAAGATGGGAAACCACGGCAAACCATTTTCAGGACTACCAACTGTGGGATGTTTAGAAGTTTGCCAACTAATAGTTATCCATTCTGTGTAGTTCTCCGTAGAATTTTAATGGCGTTTTTCTAATTGTATCTGTGATTTGATAAATTTCGTGTGGTTTCTTTGTCAACCAAATTCCATTTTCGTATTTTGGATTTAAGATTTTTCTCGGAATTTTCCGTTTTCTTAGAGGATTTTTACTTCGTGACCTACCGCCAGGTATCAGGAGTTTGTTCATTATTATTATTATTATTATTATTATTATTATTGGCGTATAAGCCAATTAGAACTACGCAAAGTATCTAGAGGCGTGCTTTTGCCTTCCTTTGTGCCCATATTTCTTTCATTCTTTTACTGTGGGCTTCTTTCTGTCTTCAAATCAGGATGTTCCGGTCTTCTTCATCGGTCTTTCCCCGTGGTCAACTTGTCATTTGTGAATTGAGGATCTGAAGATCACCCGGTGTTTGGACATCCTCTGGTTTAATTTCTGCCTGTTTCAGATCTGTTTTCATTTCGACAATCCATTTCATTGTGTCTGTTTTGGTTTTATTCCTGTTTTCATACAAGTCCTTTCTTCCTATACGTTCTTAGAATCTTAACCTACGTTTTTTAACGTCACCGTGAATATTTGTGTACTGTTTGGTTTTCTCTCTGCTGATGAGTCGGTATTGTCCGTCAGCGAGTTTTGGGCCTAGAATTTTTCTGATGATTTTGCGTTCTTTTTCTCAAGTTTTCAACGTCTGCTTTCCATGTTTAAAATTAGCGCTTCTGATCCATAAAGATATTCTGGTTTAATGATTGTATTATAACGTCTTAGTTTCGGATTAGTTAATACGCAGTTTCCATCTTTTAGCAATCTAATTTCAATGGCCTTTGTTTCGAGTCCATTTCCGGAATTGTTTCATCAAAATATTTGCTTGTTTGTTGCAAGTCGTGTATTATGTATTTTCAAAAGATATCTGAAGGACGAATTTTTCCGCAATTTATTTCGGGAGTTCAATCTCAATTGGGGCTGTGTAAATGTCTTGGATTAAGATTGCTGGGCCGTCTCCAAATGCTAGATAATCTATCGCTAAGTTTCGTCTGCGTAAAGTGATTGGTTGGTGAAAAATATGGACTAGTTTGTTTGCGTTATTCTTGTAACACTTTTTCAGGGATGCATTTGAATAATAGGCTTTCTTGAAATCAACAAGTGTGCAGAGAAGCAGCTAGTGATAAGATTTATCTAGGATCAACCCCCTAAAGTCAGTAAATACATTCAGATATCTAGAATTGAGATTATAAAGAACAGATAGAATCTAGAGAACCCACATGAAATATCGAGGAATGGCGGCAACCAGAGCCATACATAACATTAAAACAATCGCGACGCTTTCGCTGGGAACCGCTATGAGATTATTTGACGCGAAAATAGCTCCCGTTGCCACATGCGGGCTGGAAAATCATCTGGAAGAAGCTGACCATGGCGGACTGGAGGACACCCAAAGCAATCAAGTCAGGTTTTCTGAAAGCTACCCTGAAAACATAGAAATACGCAAAATCTCGGCAAGCATATGGACTTGCCAGGAGACGTTCTTCATCGAGGAGCTCGCGATGAAGAAAGGGCTACCATTAGGCGCCTGGGAGAAACTAATGCAGAACAGAGATAAGAAAAGAGACGCAATCTGAGTCGATATTCATACAACGGATGTGGTGATGAATAGGATATGGACAAACACTTTCATAATACCATCATAAGCTGTGCAATACATCCTCCGCATGTAAATTATGAGGTATGCAATACAGCCCGTAGTATGTAGCCTACCCGTTTGCACAAATCGGAGATGATCTTTTGTAAAAGGGCGTGATATCAGTAGACATGATAATTCTACTTTGTTCTCAACTCTACGCACAATTTTTTGCGCTGTATCTTCAAAGACAATTATTATTATTATTATTATTATTATTATTGTGTTCCGGCCTTCTAAGGACCACGTTACAATTTCAATTGTTCCTCCTTAGTTGTTCTTTCCCTTTCTTCCAGTATTCTTTCAGTGTTTCACTGTGTTTCTTTTTCCTGTCTTCAGTCCCACTTTGTGCCTGTTTTCTTTTCCTTCCTCCCTTGGAATCCTTCCATTTGTAAGACTTTCTGCCTAAAAATATTTCTTTCCAATAATTCTTCTTCTCGTATGTTGTTCCTTTCCAGGTCTTTCTTGACTTCTTGAATCCAGGGGGTAGTTGATTTCTTTTCCCGAAAGTACTTGAAGATTCGTTTAGTTAGTCTATTGTCATCCATTCTGTAAATGTGTCCAAGAAATAGCAATCTCCTTTTTCTTATTGTTTCTGATATGTTTTCTACATTCTGGTAAATTTCATTGTTACTTCTTAATTTCCAAAACTTCGCAATTCTTAGAGGACCTAATATTTTCCTTATAATTCTTCTTTCTAATATTTCTAATTTATCAAGCTTGTAGTTCAATGCTAGACATTCGCTGGCATAAAGGCATTCTGGTTTCACTACTGTGCTGTTGTGCTTTATTTTACATTTTCTTGATTCTTATGCTTATTCTTCTTCTTCTTCTCCTTCTCCTTCTTCTACTTCTTCTTCTTCTTCTTCTTCTTATTATTATTATTATTTACGGGGAATTCTGAAGGAAATATACTTCTTAAACTCCATTGCGTCCAGTGATGGAGAGTACCATTGTGACACCAGCTCCTTCCAGTTTGCCTCAGATGTTGCCTCCCAGCTGGCGCCAATTAACGTTAAATGAACCCCCCTCCTACCTCTACTAATAATGTGTGCCCGTATCTCGTCTTTTAGGACGACAGGAACTCCGACCGCGATCCTCTCGTACAGCCTAGAGATTACAGCAAATTGCTTCCATTCCACTACTCTGTTGACTTCTCATAAAGGCGGAAGATCCTGCTTTAAAACAAACAGTTTTAGCTTTATGTCTTAATTAACTTTAATGCCCTTTTCGATCGCTTCTTCGTAGCTGCTGTTCCTTTTTTTTGTTTCAGTAAGGAGGTGAGACAGCTAGTTCAATAACCATCATCATCATCTAAGCATTTATTGACGAACGTTTTGCAGGAACAAAAACATTCCAAAGCTTTCGAAGGTTTATCGAGAATATTATGTGGTTTTGAAATGTTTTGATTTTATGTTCTGTGCATGGATTTCTTTTCTTACTCTGAAGAGTCGTGTTAAGGGACATTGGTACTGAGTTTTCAAACTTCCATATTTCTGAACCAAACTTCCTGAAATTTTGACAGCTGACTTAAAATTAGAAACTAACATGTGTACAAGATTTCACTGAAATTGTTCAATTAATTTGGAAAATGTATGCATTTTACTTAAATTATTTTTGTTAATCATGTATTAATCAAAATCTTCCACACGCATTAGCATTGCTATTAAAAATTTAGTATTTTGATATTACATACCCTCAAACTGGCTTAAGAACTTTACAGAAAGACATCTCAAATAACTTCAAAGATTTAGCTGTAATAAATTTTAATATCAAACATAATAATTTTTTAAAATTTTATGGCTTTTTTCCTACAAATTTTTATTTTTCTTGACTCAGAACAAAGAAACCTGGATTTTTGCTCTGTAACTTTGTTCACTGTCTATTTCTGAACATGGTACAGTGAACCTCTATGGCCTACCTGAAGGTTCAGAATGCTCCTGATTTGTAAGTTTCCCCTTCCTGTTTCTTCTTAGCAGCTTCCAGTTGCAATTTCCTTGATTTTATGCCATGTGGTGCACCTTTCCTTCGTTTAACCCGTGACCTGCTTTGGTTTACTCTGGTAATGTCACGACGCTGACATATTGTAGAGGAAGCTGTTGGATATTCTTCCCCTCTTAGCACACATTTCAGTTCATGGGTGGCAGAGCATCCCATATTGAACTCAGAAACACCACTGAATGCTCCCAGGTCCAGCCTTTTTTTTAGAAATAAAAATTTCTTTTGGACATTTTTTCCAAATGAGAGAATGCACACTCTCATTGGAATTTTGTGTTCCTCCCCTGACACAACGAGCTACCAATTCATTGCTTGCTAGTCTCTGGTAGACAGGCAACATTCTTAATAACATGCTGTCAGACATCTTGGTATGGCTCTGTGGAGTCTCGCCACGGGCAATGCTTCTATTGTAGAAGCACCAAGAATCTGTTCCTTGGGGACATTTTTTGTGTTCTGGTTTGTGATCTGTAGACCTGTAATGGTACAGGGTAGCATATATTGCATTTTTCATGGCAGATACATCTGGTAAATGATTCTGAATGGCCTGTCTATAGTAACTTGTGAGTTTCTTTATGTTCTCCCAGTTTTTGGTCTTTAGTGTCCTTTTTTAGTTTCAAAAATGCTGTGGTCATTCTTTTTGCCACATGGTTAACACACTACTCTTTTACTATTTCCACACCTTTACCATACACTGAAACTTCATTCAGGTGCTGGTGGGTCCTAGCATCTCCATCAGAGAGTACAGTGGTGTATCACATCTTGCACTCCTGAAGAGATCTCCTCCACATTATATCAGCTGCAGTGACCTCCATTGAACCTGAGGAGCCATCATAATTTTTACAGCATTCACCACTCTTTTTATGATACTCTGAAAGCACCATGAATTCTGGTGTATCAGCATCCATTTCATTAGCGATAGTGACACAATAGTGGCAAAATTTTGACAAAACCTCATAGTCAATGATCAGTCCTGTCAAAATATCAGCTACCAGGCCAATGCCATACAATGATGTATGACCTCGCTTGTGCCATGTATCATCATAAGACACAGCAATGTCTAGGACACTGGCATTCACTAATCAACATCCGCATGTGCTTTGCGAACAATAATTCTGGACTGCCTAAGCATTTTCATTTTTGCATCCATGACCTCTGTGGCTAGGCCATTCATGTGGCTGGTGAATGTCTTGGAGTTCATACAGTGCATACCCATGCATATGCAGAACCTTTCCATATATCTGTGGCCTAGCCCCATACTTAGAAAAGCCTCTACATTTTTTCTATTAACATCAAAGGGAGGTCTTTCAGATTTACACTGTACTTTGGCCCTAGGACTGGTATACACCTTGTTGGTACAATGCTTGCATGCATTACATATTACATGGAGCTTGTTTGCCAAACCAAGCTGATCTTTTACCACAATATTTAGACTAGCATGGTCACATTCAGGACATTTCAAATTTGTTAATAAATCCTGAAGAGTGCCACTATGTATTAGCATGTAGCTCGAATCACACTGACTCAGCAGCACAGGTGAAACTGCAGATAATTTCTGCTCAGATCTAGTTTGATTTGATTGATTTTCAATAGATCTGTTATGCAAAGCAGCATTATTACTACTAAGCTGTAAATTAGTGGTAGATTGTTCAACAGTAGCATTGCTACAACTAGGTTCTAAATCAGTAGTAGACTGTGCAACAGTTTGGCCTACCTGATTTTCTAACTCCCTTTTCTTACTGGGGCCTTCACGAGCTGCCTCAAGTTGTTTTTTCCTTTTATTAGATCTTCCTTTAGAGGGATACCATCGTGAGCTTGATGTATCCATGTTCGTTTTTACCAAGAAATGGAAATTAGTACGGCTGAACACTACTTTGTTTTCAAACAAATCCACAAACAAACTTCAGACAGGAAGCACATGGTACTGCAAACTCATAAGGAATTAATAAATACGCAGGATTATCGTAATGTAATAGTTTATGGGATTACTTTGGACACTAAAATACAATGTCTAATATTGTGAAACTCAGCAGCATATAACATCAAACAAATAATAATAGTTTTATAATTATTGTATAAAAATTGTTTTGACTCGTATGTAGTTGACAAAAGACACCAGAGATGGCAGCACAAGCTAGGTGTATTTACGTAAACTTCACTAAAGTCAGAATTCAAACATAAAATATCTTTTAAAAAGGAAGAATAATTTGTAATGCATTGTGGAGTGTCGAGGGGGCGTGCCTGACCAGCTTATGAGGCTGAAAGCATGGCGCACCGCTTTTTAAAAATGGCTGTCCAGCCCATAAGGGAGGGGCGATCAGGTTAAGTTTCTGGTACTTCCTTCCTAATGGTTCAGAGAATGTTTTCCCGCAAAAAAAAAACCGATTTACGATTTTTGACCGTTTATTGGGAAAAACTCAGTACCAATGTCCCTTAAATGGTAATTATTTGCTAATTACCTGAAAATTAAGTCGTAAGACCATTTTCTTCTCAGTTTAATTTCCAAGAAAGGTCACGGGATCGAATTCATTTGTAAATGTGCAATTTAAATACCCATTTACATACAAAAGAAAAACGATTTAAAGGAGATAAAAATCACCAATGTAACATGTTTAAGATACAGTTGTTATAGCTTTTATAGTCTCTTGAAATAATTACTTAGATACTACCCCGCATTGCACTTCCGTATATATTGTTGCGAAAAGTTCTGCACATCTTCGCATGCCTTCTTTATTCTTCCTAACTTAACCTAGCTCCTTTCCTACATATTTTTTTCTCTTCTCACTGCTGTGCCTTGTACAATACATAACTTAACATTTTTTTTAACTGTACTATACCGTTGCCTATGTGTTATATCTGTATTTATCTTACTGTGCCTAGCTTTAAGGTCCTCCCTTCGTTGTACTTTCAGTCTTTAATTTTCCTCATTCCTTTCCTTTGTCTATGTTTTATTGTTAATTGTTGTTTCCTTACATTTATATTTTTTATTTTATTCCGGTACTTTCATCATTACATGATGTTTTCTTCGTTGGTCTTTCATTTATTTTTAAAGTTTGCTTTTTGCTACTCCATTGTAATATTCCCTTGCGCAACTCTAATTCGGCACCTTGCTAAGTCACTTTTTCAAATAAATAAATAAATAAATAAATAAATAAATAAATAAATAAATAAATAAATAAATAAATAAATAAATAAATAAATAAATAAATAAATAAATAAATAAATAAATAAATAAATAAATAAATAAATAAATAAATAAATAAATAAATAAATAAATAAATAAATAAATAAATAAATAAATAAATAAATAAATAAATAAATAAATAAATAAATAAATAAATAAATAAATAAATAAATAAATAAATAAATAAATAAATAAATAAATAAATAAATAAATAAATAAATAAATAAATAAATAAATAAATAAATAAATAAATAAATAAATAAATAAATAAATAAATAAATAAATAAATAAATAAATAAATAAATAAATAAATAAATAAATAAATAAATAAATAAATAAATAAATAAATAAATAAATAAATAAATAAATAAATAAATAAATAAATAAATAAATAAATAAATAAATAAATAAATAAATAAATAAATAAATAAATAAATAAATAAATAAATAAATAAATAAATAAATAAATAAATAAATAAATAAATAAATAAATAAATAAATAAATAAATAAATAAATAAATAAATAAATAAATAAATAAATAAATAAATAAATAAATAAATAAATAAATAAATAAATAAATAAATAAATAAATAAATAAATAAATAAATAAATAAATAAATAAATAAATAAATAAATAAATAAATAAATAAATAAATAAATAAATAAATAAATAAATAAATAAATAAATAAATAAATAAATAAATAAATAAATAAATAAATAAATAAATAAATAAATAAATAAATAAATAAATAAATAAATAAATAAATAAATAAATAAATAAATAAATAAATAAATAAATAAATAAATAAATAAATAAATAAATAAATAAATAAATAAATAAATAAATAAATAAATAAATAAATAAATAAATAAATAAATAAATAAATAAATAAATAAATAAATAAATAAATAAATAAATAAATAAATAAAGAAAGAAAGAAAGAAAGAAAGAAAGAAAGAAAGAAAGAAAGAAAGAAAGAAAGAAAGAAAAAAAAAAGTAGCCACGATTGTCAATGGACTATAGTAGCAATTCACAACTTCACACATTACCGCGCATAATTTAACACGTACAACACGGAGGAGGAGTTACATTCTCACTGTATTTCATCACAGCTATGCGACGCTAAACGCGTGGCCAACTCGCTCCGTATTATTTGAGAGTATCAACCGTCGGGTAAACAATGAGTTTGTTACCCAAGATCTTTAACATGCAGACACAGTACCATATGGAATGGCGAATGGATATTTTTCACCCTTCAAAAATCCGCCTACCTTCTGGTTTTGAACCTACGGTCTTCCGATCTGACACACTACTTTACTGCAGCTACTGAACAACGTTCTAAACCCGAACATGCAGCCATCAGCCCGGTAGAGATGATCGCCATACGTTCAGTTCTACAGTATGGAAGTACCCAGCAGTTTTCTAAAATCCTTATTCCTTCGGATTCCCGTACCACTCTTCAACGGTTAGAACTTTCACGGAAGTCTATAAAACCCCCGTCAACGTTCATGGATCCAAGGACACGCAGAAATTAAACATAATGAACAAGCTGATCATCTTGCAAAACTAATGTCTGGTTTCTTCAACTCTGTGTTAAATTTTACTTTTAAAATATTAATTAACACTTTGGGGTAAAATCCGGTGTTTCACGAATATACTTCCAACATATTAAATAAGTTTCCATGAGATTTCTGAACGCGTTTGGAAATGAGCGAATTTTGTTTCTTTATATAAAATACTCAGAGCAGTGTACCGGCATTGTATTTTGTCACACATGGTCGACATTATTATAGGTTATGGTTAACGGAGATCGCTAAGACGTAAACTGTACAGTAGAAGGAAGTAGATTTGTTATGAGTACGAGACGGATGTTATTATAGATTTAATTTGAAGTATGCGATTGTGCTTGAAAAATGGACGGTTATGTCCATACCTCGGATTTGTAGGTGGTAATAGGTTAGAATGCAAAGTAATTTGGTTTGTAGGAAGTGTCATGCAACCCGTTATACCATAATGTAGGAAGAGTAGCATAAATTGAAGGAGTTCTATAGGCTGTACCCCTAATATTTATGCAAATCTCATAGCATAACCGTTGTACAGTGTAGGGTATACTTGTTACAGGCATAAGTAAGCTTGCATTCTAACCTATCAGTACCTAATAATGCGGACTCTAGTTATGTCACAAAATTCAACACACTCTTATGTGAGTGAAATCTACAACACAGGGAAAATGTGATAATTGATATAAGCCTTCAATTACTTTAGGACATTCTTTTACTCCGGGGAAAATAATGTAATGACTTGCCAATGCTTCCAATGGCAGCAGAAACTCCTTGCACAATTCTAAACAGCCTTTGTCTTGCACACATGAACATGCTCCCCTACAATTTCATGAGATGACTCTGAAGTATAATATCCAAGAACTAACTGCAACTGTTGCATTGGAGACACTGATAAGTTTCAATGTGTGGGAAACTCTAACCTATTTTCAATTTATTCTAGTACCTTGTTCATTATCGCCTTGATAATTAGGCACCTGTCTTTGTAGAAAACTTCCTTCTAACAACTCTAAAAAGTATTTTTTCTTAGCATGGTTCACCCTTTGCTTTCTTCAGTTTAGCGATAGTCTTCATACAGCTTGCGTCTTCTAGATGCTGCCATTTCGAAATTTTAATAGTTGTTAAGGAGTTTAACCCAGAGCTGGCGCCATGTTAATTTAACACAAGTATTAACAATGTGTTAGTGTTAAGAATTTTTAAATCGAGCTCTGTAGCTACAGTCGGTTAACTGCGGCCAGTATCCAATATTCGGGTGATATTGAGTTGGATTTCCACTGCTCACAGCCCTGAAGATGGTTTTCTGTGAAATACTGGGGCTGTACATTTAAAGCCACGGCCGCTTACTTCCCATTCCTAGCCCTTTCGTGCCCCATCGTCGTCGCCATAAGACCAGTCTGTGTCAGTGCGACGTAAAGCAAATTGTAAATATATAATGTATGTATTAAAACTTAACATTCGTTGAAGTATCTCGACCAAAGTCTTAATGAAGGTCTCTTTGTTGTAATCCAGCTTCCCTACATGGACTTCTTTCCGTGACTACGTCAATGATATGTCGTAAAGTGGTCGGCTAAGTGGACACATACATAAATACAAAGTGGACGACATTATGCGGTCATCCAACCAGAAGTTCCCACAAAACCCTTGTTTCATTCTTACCGTCTTCAGAGGCGCCACCTTACAGTCATCCGCATGCCTTTATCGCAGCTTCTTACATCGATCAATGTATTGAACTCTCCCACGTGTGACTGCGATACGTCATGTGTTGAAGATCTAAACCGCATTGGCTTGAAAAGACCAACAAAATGCACAAAACCGACTTTATAAAAGGTATACGAACTTTCGAATCAGTTTCCCTACCATTGTCACAGTGCTACTACCTCTTTTTAGCCTTGAAGGAATGAAATTCTTAATTTATGACAAGTGGAAAATTTCTTTCAAAAACGTAAATGAATTCAGTTGCTTCTGAGAAGAGTGTATGTGCAAGGAGCTTATGCAACACCAGGCCTGCCTTTCTAAGTGACTGTACATTTGTGACGGAACTATTGAAGTAAGAAATTCAAAATTAGGCTCACGGAGAGAAGAATGCACACTAAGCCCAATTCTTCAAAAGTGTCTTAATCGAGAAAGATTCGAAGTCATGAATTTTTCCTCAAATTCTATCAACAGTACAATTATAGACATGATGCTGTATAGGGTTTTGGGCTTACGTCGTGTCAAGAAAATAAGGTGAAATTCTTTACGTTTCGCAGAGAACTGTGCTCTGCGACTTCAGAAGAAAATCTCGACTGTCCACGAGAAAGGCTTCTTAATGACTCTTTATATTTAGACGTTATATTAGAAACGGAAATACCGGGCGAGTTGGCCGTGCGCGTAGAGGCGCGCGGCTGTGTGCTTGCATCCGGGAGATAGTAGGTTCTAACCCCGCTGTCGGCAGCCCTGAAAATGGTTTTCCGTGGTTTCCCATTTTCACACCAGGCAAATGCTGGGGCTGTACCTTAATTAAGGCCACGGCCGCTTCCTTCCAACTCCTAGCCCTTTCCTATCCCATCGTCGCCATAAGACCTATCTGTGTCGGTGCGACGTAAAGCCCCTAGAAAAAAAAAGAAACGGAAATGGTACGTTCATTTGCCACCAGATGGCTCCCCGGACGTGGAACAGGAAAAGCACCTTCAAACACACAGGACTTGTCCAGTTACTTTTTTGGACGACGTGTATGAGGTAAGAATGGTAGGTAGGCATGAATTTGATAAACAGATTAGATTAGGCGTAGTAATCAGGTAGAATTACAAAGTTTAGCACAGGATTGGATAGAATTGATAGCTGCATCGAACCAGTCTATTGACTGATGACACCAACAACAACACTAAATTACATTATTTCATGGCCGTACTTTGTGGTGGTTCGGTGTCGTTAACGACCCAGCCCAGTAATCACTTCCTCCGCTGCTGCTGCTGCCTGCCAGCGCTCCTTACACACCAGTTATTTTCAATTTAAACATATAGAAATTAATGAGTCGACTTTCTCTCTCTCGCTCTTATAATAAAAATACCTGTCGCTTGGAATGAGACCGCTACCGTCTGTCTTTGAAATATTAACTGGCGTGGAAGCTGGAGCTCAGATAAAATTTAATTCTCGTCCTGAATCTCTCGAGCCTTACCCGTTTCTTACATTTCAGATGCTTCCTGCTTTTTTATTATCCAGTTCCTGGATGTCACTCTGCTCTGGGACCATGGCATTGACCTGCTCTGAGGTAGAGTGCCACTGGTAACGCCATTCCCTCCTCCTCTGTCCTCACTCCCACTCTCCTCCTTTCCGTTCCTCCTCCTCCTCTTATTTCGTTATTCCTCTCCACCCATTCATAATCTGTTTTCTTCTTCCTCTTTCTACTTCGTTCTAATCAGATCCACCTTGCTCTTCCTCCCGTGTTACTTCATTTCTATTCCTTGTTCCTCTTCCTTCAAACTTCTATCCAAACTCCTAGTCAGGTTTTCTCTTCCTTTTTTACGCGTTCCTCGTGTATCTTCTTCTTCCATCATTCTCTTCCTACCCTCCCTCCACACATTTTCTTCTTCCGCTTCTTCATTATCTTTCTCTCCATCGTCCTCCTCTTCTTTCTTCTCTTCTTCTTCCTCTTCCCCCGTTCTCTTGCTATCCACCCGTCTCCTCTTTCTCTTATGTTCTTCCTGTTATTTCTTCACTCTCTCCCTAACCAATTTCTTCTTCTTCTACTTCTTCTTCCTTCGTTCCACTGTTATCCATTCTCCTTATGTTCAGTTTATTATTCTTCCCTCATTCTTTTCCTCTTACCACCCTCTTCCTCAGTTGTCCTCGTGCCCACTCTTCTCATTTCTTTTCCTTTGTTAACTTACTTCACTTTTTAATTATTTCCCTTACCCTGCACACTGTTCTTCCTTCTTTTTTTCTTACTTCGTTTCATTTTTATTCTCCTCACTCTTCCTTTCTCCTCCCCCTTTCATTCGTTTTCCCCTAAACTCTCATCATTCAAGACTTTTTCGTATTTCTCTACTTTCTCTCCCCCTTGACACTCATCCTTATCCTCCTCTGATTACTTCTTTCTCGTCTGTTTATTATTATTATTATTATTATTATTATTATTATTAATAATAATATTATTCGCGATGTATATCAGATACCCACGTACATGGTCCAAAAGAGAATTGTCCCTCGCCAATAATGATACTCGAAACGTGACGTAGGCCTATTTATTGGCTTATAAACTGTGTTTGCGCTCGTACGTGAACTGAAATTAAATTTAAGTCCTTTTAAAACCAATACATCCATATAACATTAAACCTCGCAGTAGGAGATAAGAAAGAAAAGAATTAAGATCTATCATCTTACGTTCATCTTAACTTTACTCCAAGAACTGTTTGTTCGAGGTACAGCACACCAAGTCTCAAATTATTACTTTTAAGACAGTGTTTCTAAACACCTACGTGGCGTATTGTGATTGGCATGTGCTCCTCGGACCTGAATGTACAAAAGGCGTATGAAGTAAGAAACTATCAATTACTTAGACCGATATAATTAAGATAATGTTTACCTACCGAACCCGAACAAAGGAACAGCGCGATTGATTAAGCGAGCTGCTTAAGGAATTAATAATTAAGGTAATTATATTCATCCGATATAAGAAGATATGTCGATAATGTTCTCAAAATGTTTTGTCTTGCGTTGTATCAGGAGGTTAACACACCCACAGGAATTGTTAGCTGCAGAACTTATAAACCGAATTACACCGTTACTGGTTTCTCAGCAAAGTAGCACTCGTTCTAATCCCGGCCAATATAGTACAGTTTTTTAGTACGGATGTTGATTCGTGGGTCATGCCTAGAGTCCAAGTTTGTAGACAGTAATAGGTTAGAGTACAAACTTATTGAAACGGATAGCAAGTATAGCCTATCCAGACAACGGTTGTGTTATGAGACATGCATAAGCATTAGGGGTACGGCCCATCAGAACCCCTAGAATTTATGTTACTCTTGCTACATTTAGGAAGAACCGGTTAGACCACACTTCCTCATAACCAAATTAGTTTGAATTCTAACCCATTACTGCCTAAAAATATGGACTATAGTCGTGACTAAGATGCGTATTTGTTCCGGCATCTGCTAAAGATATAGAGAGAAATTTAAAAATTCCCTTTTTTGGGTCAAATTATGGCGAATGAAGGGCATTTGCTAGTGCTTATAAATTACTATTTGTGACCGTTAGCGTTTATTTATTTTCAATTTTAATTCCTTGCTTCGATGTACAGGATGTAAGAATAATGTAGACCAAACTTTTAGAACTCAGATTCGCTTCCTATATCAAGTGCTTAAAACTCTCATGAACAGTGTCAGCATTTCAATGCTAATGGTGGGCATTTTGAAGATTTCATGTGGTATGCCGGTTCGCTCTGTTCCTGTGTGTTTCCCGTGATTAATCTACTCTGTGAAGTTGTAGAAAATGAGATCTAACGTGGAAATAAAGAGTTCCCGATCCATGTCCATATCACATTTTCTTTTCTTGTACGTGTTAGGAATGTGCCTTGAAAATTTGGCCAAACTTAATGTTACAGCCTTTATACAGTAAAAGTATTCATAGAAGGAAATATCTAACATGATCATCCCTGTATGCTGACCATGTTTGACCAGAGTGAAACGGGGTAGACTTTCAACGAGAGGAACTTACAGCATTCAGTTCGTATAAATAGAATGTATTACAATGTAAAGTTTCATACAAGTTTTTAAAATTTTTTTGTCTGTGTTATGACGGCTATTTAGCTTATGGCTTCAGTGAGCAATGCAATAGAAAAACATCAGAAACTTCCGCCAATCAACAGCTGTATTTATCGATTTCCTATGATTATCACTTTTGTATCAACGTAGCTATGTGCATTTCTTTTTATATAGATTTACCGGAGAGCACACTCAAACAACTTTGTCTCTCCCCCTTCCCGCTATTTTCCTTATTAGAGAATGTAAGTGTATTGAAAAAGTGGGCGTGCGGTTTGGATCATGTAGTTATCGGCTTGCCTTCGGGAGATAGTGGGTACGAATACCACTGTCAACAGCCTGAAGATGGGTTTCGGTCGTATCCCATTTTCACACCAAGCAAAGGCTGGGAACGTTCCTTAATTAAGGATTAGGAGTGGGAAGGAAGCAACCATTGCCTTTCCTCCCCCATTGTCGCCGTAAGACTTATCTGGGTCGGTACGACGTAAAGCTAATTGTAAGCAAAATAAAGAACGTAAGTGTAATATCCAGTTCACCACATCTAACCAAACAATTCAGGAAGAGAAGAATTTGTGTTTTATCTCCTTGAGTAGTTACTCGTACACCGCACCGAATCTGTTTCTGATATCAAAACGGACAGCCTGCCTTCAGTTTCCACTGGGTCAGAAATGGAATGAATAAAGTCCCCATATAGCGGGGAGGAGAGGAACTGTTCCAGCTGCCGAAGCCTGTCGCAATCCTCTGGGGCAATGACTGACAGATGAAAGAAAATGACGGGGTAAACCGAAGTACCCAGAGAAAATCCTGTTCCAGTTCCCCCTTGTGCAGCACAAATCTTACATGGGTTGACCGGGATTTGAACCAGAGAACTCAGCGGTGAGAGGCCAGCGCGCTGTCACCTGAGCCACGGAGGCTGCACACAATGACTATTTCTAAAATCAGGGAGCGGATTTGTATGCTGTAAGAGGTTAGATTGCAACGAGCACAAAGTTTCTTCCAGGCCGCGTAACATTTCTGTTCAAAGAGTTGCATATATGATAGGGGCACGAGCTTTAAAATCCTTACTACTTGTACAACTCTTCCTACTGAACTTAGACGCAGGCTAGAAATAACTTTCTACTCGTTGAAATCCACATTATTACCTGCAGCTCCATAGTAATAATCATGTTGACGGGTGTTGGAAGACTGCTGTACTCGAGGTCAGGCCGCAGACGTCATATTGTTACCGTCCTTTGACCTAATGAGGCGCGCCTGACAACTAACGAACATATTTCTTAAAGCTCCTGGGCTCACACTGCCTGGCGTCTTAAAGATTAACGCATGGCTTAGCTTGTCCTCCTAGCGGACGACGACTCCTGTCGCGAAAAAAATAAATAAAAAAGCCTCTCCATTAAATTGGATTTTGGAGATTTTTTCTTCCTCTTCCAGTTTGCCGGAGAGGAGTTGAGGTTGCAATTAGGGAACACCACGAACTAACGAGGAACATAATGGTCCACGGCGCGTCTTTACTCCAATTGAATATTGATACGCATGGAAGCGCATTTCTAACACCGTCTCATTAGCGTTGTCTCCTAAATGAAATGATGTACGCATTTAATAAGTCATCAAGACTCTTTAATTGCTTGGAGATCAAGAAAGGAGGTGAATTTCTTTTTTTTATACCTCTAATTTCAAACATGCATCACGTCGTGGTCAGTTCTTCAACGGAACAGATTTATAATTAATTTATATTCACGGTGAGATGTGAAAACTCTTGCAAAATGTTTTAACAGACGATTAAGGGGATTTATGCACTAAGAGTTTATTCGTTTTTTTTTCTTTCAAGTGCTCATCTGATAGCTTACTCCCAAGTCTTCCCAGTCCAAAGTTTCCGACGTTTTAATGACAGTTCTCCTTTTTCGGAAATCATCTAAACGAGATATTCGACTATGTGGTGTGTTTAGAGCTGTCAGTGGAGATAGAAGAATAAGCGTGAGTGGAGCTTTTAAAAGTAGAAAAGATCATAATATGAAGATAAAGGCGGAATTCAAGAGTAAAGATTTGGGCAAATATCCATTTAGTGTGAAGTAAGGTTTTTTGGTGATACAGGTAATTTGGTGATAATGTTTTAAACGAATGTCACCTCAAAAGCTGTTCTATTTTTGAGCTCGTCTGTTGTCAGCTGTGTGTCTTGGGTTCTTTCCTTTGTTCCGCGCTCAGGTATAATTCTCGGACCCTTTTACTTACTGAGGTGCCAGGCTGAGTGGCTCAGACGGTTAAGGCTCTGGCCTTCTGACCCCAACTTTGCAGGTTCGATCCTGGCTCAGTCCGGTGGTATTTGAAGGTGCTCAAATACGTCAGCCTCGTATCGGTAGATTTTCTGGCACGTAAAAGAACTCCTGCGGGACTAAATTCCGGCACCTCGGCGTCTCCGAAAACCGTAAAAGGGTAGTTAGTGGGACGTAAAACAAATAACATATTATTATTACTTACCGAGGCATGAGCTTTTGTAACACTCAGCAGTAGTGATTTGGCAAGTGCAGACTTATTAAATGCAGTGTGCTATTTTCAAGTGAAATAAACTCTGGCAATATATCGTTTGTATTGGTGTCAATCTGTTCCTAAGAAATTAAGTTATTTTTTTTCACTGAGCGAAAAGTTGAATGCCATAGTCGTTTTGAGCACAAACCTTAGGATAATACCGAAATATTTAAACAATTCCTACGCAGCTGATGGTAACCCGCAATAATGTCATTTTCTATTTCCAGCTTGGTTCATTAAATGTCTGAAGGAATGAGAATGTTATATACTATATATTTGAGTTGTAGGTAGTGTAAATTAACACATTTCATCATTATTTTCAGAAAATAGATTGTCACCAAATTACCTTACGGTAAAATACCGAAAAAAATCATGAAATGGAAGCCTGGACAGGATGACAATCCTTAAGTGTATATGCAGTACAACAGTGCAGATTTAGTGGAGGCTGCTAGATTAGTGACTGCGACAGTGCACCGAGCCTCAAAATTCAAAGGTGTTCTGTGGTCGTCTCTCAAACGATGGCTCCAAAACGGTGAAGAAAGAGGTATTGCAGAAGGTATTTTACCAAAACTTGGATCATCCCAATGACAAAGCAAACCAGTTTAACTTCTGTTCAATGTTCAACCCTGTATTTATTTAACTGTCTCCAATGCCATCATAACAGGTGGATTTAGAAGGGCTAAAAGGGTGTATTAAAAAAAAAAGTGATCTCTTCTGTAGCTATTGTCTCATCTCTCGTAACTGAGACACCTTTCTCAGAAAGAAGTGAATCTGCAGACTCAAATTCTAATTTTGAGCAGTTCCTTCAGCTTCCCAGTGAGTCAAGACGTGAAAGACTCACGAAAAGCAGAAGAGACCATTCCGCGAAGTGCCACATCCCTCGCGAGCAGCGGCTGTAGGAGGAAAGAAGACCTAGCAAGGCTGGTGTTGACTTATTGATTCCTGGACCTTCAGTTATAAAGTTAGATGATGATTGGATAAGTGTCACATGTAAAAAAATCGTATTCTAATGATTCAAAGCGAAAAACTGGGACAAAGTGGATTCAGTGCAGCTTTTGTGGACATACTGTGAATGAAGATTGGCCAATCGCAAGATACTGATGATATCATCGTATATGTGTCGCGTATGCTGTGAAGACTCGTCATAAGACGAATGCTCCTGTGAAATGTAGTTATACAACTCTTAAAAATAAAAAGGGTTCTAAAATAACTATCACCAAATAGCCTGACTCAATTTAATTGCAAAAAATCATAAGAGTTCAAGATAAAGTAATTGCAAAGGAACATTCATGATTAAAACCTATAGCTAACATTCTGTTCTAAGTGATAGGCCCTACATGGAATTTAAATCGTGTATTGTTTCCTTTTATGTTGGTATAATCTAAAATTATCACAAAATTACCTTATTTTACCTTATAGGACGAGGACAAGTGCCACACAAAAGCCCATAAGAATTCTCCTCTTAATAAAATTCTGAAATTTTATAATAAATTAAATACATAAAATTTTGATATATTTTTCATGAATCAAATCAAATTTAAATTGGCGTATGATACTTTCCTACAAAACACATACTGTTGAATATTTACTCAGTTTCCTATAGGCCCTACATGTATGATTTCATTCTCCTAGTTGTTCTTTTATTTCACTTCTATTTGAATCCACAGTTTTTAAACGACCTACAAATTAAACACTTTATTTCTCTTTTCAGAATATTATTTTACACAATGTGTCATGTTTATTTCGTACTCTCTTATAAGACCAAGACTGTAAAATTTAACCGCATAACTGAATGTGTTACTTTTTGTTAGGCACAACTGTAAAATAATTATTATTGCACTAACTGTATATTTTCATTGCATTACCAGCTTTCTCTTTTTTTGGGTAGTTCATTGTATTCTTTGTATTGTCTTGTTTTCTTCAGTTAATGTTTAGTAGTGTAATTATTAATTGTACTGTACTGTATATTGAAAAAATTGTAATTGGGAGAAAGCCTGTTATGCCACCATTCGATAAATAAATAAAATAAATCAATAAATAAATGATCAAGGGAAATGTTCGATAAATTTTCAAGTTCGTTGAAATTATTTAAGAAAAAGCTAGGTAGGGAATCTGCCACCCAGGCGACCGCTCTGAATGTAGAACATTGATAACTGATTGATACTGATTGACTGATCTCATCTGTACTGGTTCTCTTCCCGACGTTCCATTTTTTAGATATATTTTTTGGGTTTACCACTAGGAGAATGAACCCACCGTTGAGTGGTCTATACTTGGCGATGTCACTCACTCCTCTTTGTAGTCATCGTAGGCTTCTGAGTTGCCATTTGTAAGTCACTGGTAAGGAAATGAGGTGAGTTAACAACTCCGTGACTTATTTTTCTAGAAGTGTATTTGTCACGCCAGGGGAAGGAAACTGCTAAGTCGACTTTTTTGAGAAAAAAAGAACGAAATTTTGATTTCAAAACCTTACTAGATATACAAATTAAAAATTACAAAATCATACTTCGAATAACGGAAGTCAAAATGCAGTAAAATTGAATAAAGCTTGGTCCGATGCAGAAATAAAGGCTGAAGATGAATTCCACCGATAAACTTTCGGAGGCTTGTCAGGAATACCTTCTGAGTATATTTGTGTAAGGGAACCATGACCCATTAAAGTTACAATGTAATTATGATATATTCGGTTTGTTACCCCAGTAAGCCTTGTTTCCGTATTTCGTAGATAAGGGAAACTGATAACCAAAGCCCGGATTTTTTATGCAGTAACAAGTCAGATTGCAAACTAATTTGGTTAGTAGAAAGCGTCGGCCACCCGCTCTTCCATAATGTAGCAAGAATAACATAAATTATAGGGGTCCTGATGGGCCGTACCCCCAATGTTTATGCAAACCCCATAGCATGATCGTTGTGAAGGTAGATGATACCTGCTACTCGCTTCAGTAAGTTTGCATTCTAACCTATTAATGCATCAAAATCCGGGCTCTACTGATGACTTGTTCCACTATCTTGTCACTGTAATATTGTTATCGAACACAATTGTTTCGTCTGAGGGTTGTTGCATTACTCTGTTTTGTGCTGTACGATTTGGTTATTGGATGTTACACTGTTGTGAAAATCCGAAAACTGTTTATTTCCACATAGTAGATTAATATCGGGGCGCACACAGGAAGAAAACGGATCAGCATGCCACATGAAACTCTAGTACTATGTAAAGTTTTAGAAAATAAGTTCTAACATGGAAATAAAATGTTTCCTGGCACAAGTCCATTTAACATTATTTTCTTCTACTAATTAAGAACGTCCCCTGAAAGTTTGACGAAACACCTATATAAATATCTATATAAATAAAATCGTAACGACCATGTGTCTGGATATTGAATATTTTGGCGAGAATTTTATACACTTACCCGCTTCAAGTGTAATAATGACCATCTGAATATTTTAAAAATGTTGGTGCCTGTTTGAGTTCTTTTAACTGGAATATTACTGGATATTTTTCTACCAAAATTCATATATAGAATCCACCAGCCCTTTGATAGATTTCAGGCCCATTATTATTTTTAAATCCATGAAAGGAATGGGGGTTTATAGGAAGATCGAAACATAGATATCACTTTCCCACACAATATACATGGTAACCATAATGGAAAATAGTTATTTTGCTTTACGTCCCACTAAGTACGGTTACGGTTTTCGGAGACGCCGAGATGCCGGAATGTCGTCCCGCAGGTATGCTATTACGTGTCAGCAAATATTCCCGACACGAGGCTGGCGTATTTCAGCACCTTCAAATACCACCGGACTGAGCCAGGATCGAACCTGCCTAGTTGGGGTCAGAAGGCCAGCGCTTGAACCGTGTGAGCCACTCAGTCCGCGAATGCAAATCTACCAGTCTTAATGGAAATTAATTCCTAAAACTTTTTTTCTCGTATGCACCTTTTAGATAGGAGAATAAATAATGGAGATATCATTAACGGATCGATTTTTCAGTCTATGTCCTAGCGGACTTGACCTAGCATCCAGGTAGATTTAAGGTCCATAGCATTTCAAAATCCCGGAATGGACTGGGGGTTTATTCTATAGGAAACCGCCCAAAATGTATACGTGACTAACCCGGATGTATGTCTACCAACCTTGATGAAAATAAATTTCAAAAACGTTTTTCTCACGCGCGCCTTTTTGAAGGAGATATTATTAACGGGCAGTTTTACAGACTAAGTCATGTCATTTCAAGGTGTGTTAACGGGAATGACTACAGAACAGATAATAAGAGAGGTCATCGTCAACCATTGGTTTCATGGATCTTCGTCTACAGCGCAACTCCAGGGTTGAGATAAACAACAATATGTGATCGAGAAGTAGAAGAGAATTCCGTACAACTTCGGACCAGGACCTGAACCGTTCAATTCTCTCTCTTCTTTATTGAGCGTTATCGTACTTCAAGTTACTGCCAGGTTATTTAATAATAATAATAATAATAATAATAATAATAATAATAATAATAATAATGGCGTATGGCCTCCGGAGAGGCCTGGTACAGGTCTTTTTCTAGTAGACGGCCTATTAGGCGACCTGCATGTCTGAAGATGAGGTCCCTACCTAGGATGATTTCTAATGTTGAATATGCCACACACACCCAGTCTCCGATCCATTGGAATTAACCAATTAAGGTTAAAATACACGAATCGGCCGGGAATTGAACCAAGGATCCTCTGAACCGAAGGCCAACACGCTGACCATTCAACCAACGAGTCGGACAGGTTATTTAAACGTCTGAATACAGGCATGCAATTTCACATGAGGGAATCGTGTAATCCAATACCAATTCTCGCGCGAAAAACGGGTACATTTGTTAGTGACACAAGTATTTCTAAAATCCTGTCGACTATTTGTGAATCTCCACGATTATGATCTATATAACAAAACTGACTTGACATTGCTGAAAATGTTCAGCTTCGATTTTGAGGTTATTATTTTGCTCTTCCAGAGAGGATACAGCTGAGCAGAGGCCCCATTTGCTTTCTGGATACATTATTTTACATCCTCTTCTGCCCGCCCCCCCCCCCATGCCAACCGAGCGGTGTATGGGGTTAGCGTGCCCGTCTCTTACACGGAGTTGCCGGGTTCGATTCCCGGCCAGGCCAGATATTTATGCCTGAATCTGAGGGCTGGTTCAAGCTCCACTCAGTCTACGTGATTTACAATTGACGAACTATTTGACAATGAGGGGGCGGCCCCGTCCTAGAAAGGCAGGAATAACGAGCGAGGATTCGTTGTGCTGACCACACGCCACCACGTAATCTGCAGGCCTTCGAGGCTGTTGCGCCATGGGTTTTCTTAGCCCCTCCATGGCGCCCAACGTTACAATGCATTATTACCAGTCTTGATCCCAGATTACACATGAACGAGCTCGATAGCTGCAGTCGCTTAAGTGCGGCCAGTATCCACTATTCGGGAGATAGTAGGTTCGAACCCCACTGTCGGCAGCCCTGAAAATGGTTTTCCTTGGTTTCCCATTTTCACACCAGGCAAATGCTGGGCCACGGCCGCTTCCTTCCCTTTCCTAGCCCTTTCCCGTCCCATCGTCGCCATAAGACCTATATGTGTGTCGGTGCGACGTAAAGCAAGTAGCAAAAAGATTACACGTGAAGGAAGTGGTCTTCTTAAGAGGAATACTGTGCCATTGGAATGTCCTGTAAGTGCTAGTTTGTAGACTAGGACAGCATACAATGTGAGCAGGAGTGAGGTAGAAGTTTCAAACGATCAAAGTGATTCCCCCAGGGCCAGCACACTCCTCTCCACCAAGATTTATTTCAAATACCTCCCCTTCCAGTAGCGTATGCTATTTCTACATTAAATAAACTTCCTCCACTTCACCCTTCCTTCTCTCCCTCTACGCTGCATCACCCAAATCTCGTCTCGTATCTCTCGTCTAATACACTCTACTGCTACCTCAGGAGGGTCCGGCGCGCTCACATACTCAAGTTATTACAAACGTGCAAAACACTAAAAAATTCATTCTTCTAAATTCGTAAATTTCTTGTGACAAAAAATAAGAAGCTAATATTTTTGCGAAAGAACCACTGTCAAAATGTGCATAGCTCGACCCTTACGGCGGTCTTCTATTACTCTAACCTCTTAACATAAAACTCCGAATACACTCAGGTTTTTAATTTATAAAATTCTGAGCATACTGGAGAATATTGATTTCTGGTCGAAACATAAATGTAAAACTCGGAAGTTTCCGGATCTTCCTAAATTATTTATACAAAAAGAACTTGAATTTTGGAGAAAGTATACAGCAGACTTAATTAAATAATGCAGCAAAATACTCGGTAAACCTTCAAGTTTTGTGTATAAGTGTTACAAATGTTCCGGATGTTTTTTAACACGACATGTATGTTATCTATAAGAGATTTCGTCCCAAATTCTCCAAATCATATCATATATATATATTACGGTCAACGGTTGCTACTGTTTCTCTTATCCGAACTGTCAGTTCATTTAGCATTGAAGGAAGAGGTGGAAGAAACACTTTGTGTTTAACGTAGCTCAATAGACAGAAATACAAGAGGGTCAGATCGGGTGATCTTGGCGGCCAAGCTATCAATATGTTAAGAGATTCGCCAGAGTTAAATTTCTTTAGTGCACTAACTTATACCCAAGTGAACTGTCCATTCTTTTTTATACAGAGCATACTCTAACTGGAATAAATTAGACTGATATGCTGAAAACTATAGAATGCTAGAACTGCACGAAGACATGAACAGAGAGATGGCGCACCTCCACATTTACATCATAACGTCACATCTTACCTCAGTCGCACCTTGGATTGAACGAGGTGAGACAATAGCTTGGCCGCCAAGATCGCCCGATTCCGATCACGTTCAATATTACAGTACAGCAATAGAAGAATTAGATAAAGTGGAGCATATCTTTCTAAATAACCTGTATACTAAGTGGTTAAACTATACGAGCGTTGTATCTTTATTAGTAGCAACCCTGTTGTATGTACAACAGGAAATGGAACCAGTATTTCTTGCGTGTTGGTATCCAACCAACCTACCTCACACTTCATTGCCTGTGCGTCGTCTGTGAGAGACCGGGCGAATGGTTAGTATCCACGATAATTTCGAGACAGGAACGGCGCAGCTGGATTAAAACTGAATGTGTACAGCAAGACAATGTCAGGAAGTTACAGTGAGGCGTGTGAGATTCTGCGTTGCCTTACAGAACCATAGCGCGGTAGGTCACAGTTTTCAATGAGGGATGACAACGGGTGGCCGAAGGCCCGGAAGCTCTCATCGGAAGCGCCGTAAGAATTCACGCGTGTTGTTGGTTGCCTACGGTCTGGCGTTATCATGCAGAACACAACGCTTGTTGAGAGAAGTCCAGGTTGTTATCTGCGAATCGCTCCCCCCAAATTCACCAGTGTAGTTATTGTGATCCTGTGAACTACAAAACTAATACCGAAAATACACGTGATATGGGGGACCACAAAAGCAAGACTGGCTATTCACGACGTCAAAATAAAATAGACTCTAATAATGACTGACCAGACTGTCGGACACTATCGAGGTAAAGGTGCGGATTGTAACGACGAAGGTACATCGGAATGTATATTAGAAGTGTGGAAGTTGCTGCAATAGCAACTACATGGTGAGTAACGGCACCTTTTCTCCCACGTATGTATACGAAGAGGTTTCAAAGGTGCACTATACATGTGGAATGTTAACATCGACTGCGTAGGACATTTCAGCTTCCATTAAATCCACTATAATTTCGTTTAACAGGAACAGAAACATGCAGAAGGAACAGTTTCTCGGAGAACAACAATTCCATTTAGACTTATCACAGAAGTTATTGTGAAAATACTGTTGTATTGAAGGGGGGACGAGAGAACACAAGGAGATCTGAATTACTGTAGTCGTGTACCCATACCTGCTGGGAGAGTTCCACCGCTGCTCGGCCATCCTCCCCCCTCCATGGCTCGCATCATCCTTCAGAAGAAACTCATCTGCATACAAAAGAGACCCTTCCACTCTTCTCTATTGTTTCCGCCTTATTGATTGTCGACCTTACGTGATGATGTAACTTCTCTGGACAATCCCCAACATCACAAGCAGAAAATGTTTTACAAATTGAATTCATTGCAGTCGGAATCACAGTTTATTAAGGAGGGAGTCGAGTCATTTCTCATGAAATTAATCGATTTAGCCAAGCTTAGCAGAATTTCGTGGACATAAGACTTTGTAAGACGGCGTAATTTCGTCTTGTAAAATTCTGTCACTACGTTCGTCACAGCTTCGTCCAATGACCAACAGGTATCGGTTGTTCTATTTCACAAAATACTAGCACATTCAGAGATGGAAAGACATTAGAAATTTCTGCAGAGAAACTCAGTACATCCATCTTTCATATTTCGAAGATGTGCTGATCATTCACGATGTAAGGACGGGCACTATCGTGTAAAATTATTACTACGAAGCGTAACTGTATACACCAAGTTAAACCTTCCCCCCTAAGCTACTCGCGGGAAAATAGCCACCGTAAAATTGCTATAAATAGCTGTTAATGGTTTATTTCATTCCCCTGAACCTTTATCCTATTCCCTACATGTACTAACTCGCAAAGCTAGATTAAAACCACCCCTTCATATTCCTGGCTCTCTTTTGTTCAAAGAACTTCTTTTATCCGCATTCCAACCCTCCTTCACTACTTATCTCCTGACAGGAACTTGGACGTTTTTTCTTCGTAAGTTTCCATTAATCGAATCTTCCTTAACCTAAACCTTTTCATTCATATTCCTTTTTTTCTCTTCTCATTGCTGTCTCCTATGTTGTACATAATATGTATTTTTTTTACTTTACTGCACCCTCACTTATCCGTCAGATCTGTATTTATCTTAATCTGCTTATCTATAACTTTTTTCCTTCGTTTTCTGTCAATGTATACATTTCCTCGTTCTTGTCATTTGCCAATATTTTATTGTTAATTTCTGTTCCACTACATTTATCTTGTTAGATTTTAATTTTCTTTCCATCGTTGCTGTTCCATTTACTTAAAAAATTGTATTATGCAACCCCATTGTTAATATTCTTTTCACTGCGGAACTTTGTAATTCGGCGTCACGCTCTTTTAGGTTCCCAAATCAATCAATCAATCAATCAATCAATCAATCAATCAATCAATCAATCAATCAATCAATCAATCAATCAATCAATCAATCAATCAATCAATCAATCAATCAATCAATCAATCAATCAATCAATCAATCAATCAATCAATCAATCAATCAATCAATCAATCAATCAATCAATCAATCAATCAATCAATCAATCAATCAATCAATCAATCAAATAAATGAATAATTAAATAAATAAATTTTTTCTACCGCTTTTCCATACCTTGTGGAGTCGCGAGTGTGAATTGCGTTCCACATGTGTACCTGGCCCCGAGTTACGGCCGGATGCCCTTCCTGACACCAACCCTACGTGGAGCGATGTAATCGCTATTGCGTGTTCCTGTGGTGGTTGGTAGTGTAGTGTGTTGTCTGAATATGAAGAGGAGAGTGTTGGGACAAACACAAACAAACAAACAAACAACCACTACCCGACCCAGAATAATTAATCACACGCCATTAAAATCCCCGACCCGACCGGGAATCGAACCCGGGATCATCTGAACTGAAGGCCTGAATGCTGACCATACAGCCAAGGAGTCGGATAAATAAATAAATAAATAAATAAATAAATAAATAAATAAATAAATAAATAAATAAATAAATAAATAAATTACAAACATAACTATTAGATTACAAACTAATTTGGTTATTAGGAATTGTCATAAAGCCCGCTCTGCAGTAATGCGGTGAGAGTAACATAAATCCTAGGGGTTCTCGTGGGCAGTACCCCTAAAGTTTAGAGAAATTGAAGAAAAAAGTAAAAATAAAAGTGTACCATCGTTAAATAAATCTGAAATGACAGCGTTTCACATTCCTCTTAACAGGCAGAGAAACACACAAAGACCTAATTACGTTCAGAAATTCACTGCCACATTTACAACATTCCTTGGAATGTACGACAGTGCCTTAAACGAGAGAACTAAGAGATGATTTAATTTTAAGCAGCTGTCCGATAGCTGCAGTACTGCCGTTTAAATCCTTCTGGAATGCACACTATCCAGATCTTCCTGGAATTATGTAGCTGCCGAGCTTCCAGAGTTGTTCAACAAACCCGCTCCTCAAAGTGAGTACACGGCTTTTAAGCACTAGTGTGTTAGAATGCAAACGTGTATGGACAAGGCGCAAGACGCAAGCCGCTCTACAGTTATGTCAGGTGAGTTGCATAGAAGTTAGGGGTTCTGATATTTCAGATCGCTAATACAGGGTCTTTCACTCAAAGTGGGCCGGCCGGCAGCGTGTAGATGGGCGAGCTGAAGGTCTGACGAGCATACTTGTAATTTCTAGACTCGTGTTTTTTAAGCAGTAATTGGTTAGATTACAAACTAATTTGGTTATTAGGAATTGTCACATAGACCGCTCTGCAGTATTGTAGTGAGAGTAACATAAATCCTAGGGGTTCTCGTGGGCCGTACACTTAAGTGTAGAGAAATTGCTGATTTTTAAGGATTATCAACAAGTAATGAGTGACAGAAAACATCTCCCTTGATATTCAAATACCTGTGACTTTATATTCTTGTTTTGTGGATAAAGAGGTTTTCTCGAAGTGACTCTTCATCTCCATCTGTGGTTACGGACCCGCTACATTCTCTCACGCCTTACTTTTCTTAACGGGCGTACAACAAACCAGTTGAATTATGTAGATTGCTCTCGGTAACGCTCCACAATAAACTTCAATTACAATGGAAATGGTTTTGAAACGTAATCTGCGGGGTTATAACAAGCTGTAATGTAACTCCCGTAATTCTGATTTACAAATGAGAGCCACGCTGAATAAACAGTGAACATTTCCGCTGCTTCAGTTTCTTTCCACATACCTGCAACTCGCCGAGTAAATGCATTTCAACAAGACAAGCATCTTCAAAATTTCAACAATATTCTCGATAGTCTGAGGGAACTTCTCAACGGTACACGAGAATTACCTATACTTCTGAGGATCAGAGAATGATTTACATCCTTTTACTTTTTTAAAGCGTAGTTTGAAATATCCTGTTGCAATCAAGCAATAATTTCTTGGATAACTCTAATACTCCTGGTATAAAACGTGCAGAACTGTTACTGGTTTGTGCCGTTAAAATTCACCTCAGCCATACCCATTTTCAAATAAGACTTATTCAAATTTGTTTCCCTAATAACTTCCAAAAATTTTAAGATCTTGAAATGCAATTTTGCATGCATATGTATTATATAGAAGAGACCAAACTATTTTAGAATTATTGTTTCAACTCCCATGGTTTCGCTTGAGAATAAAACAGGCTACGATCTAATAAAGAAAAATACGTACATGTGGAGAATATAGGATATACCATGCGTAATGTCAGATTGACAAAAGACATTTTTAATAAAATAACCGCTTAAAGTACAACCAGCGCGGATTACACAGACATTAAAGAACCAGAGAAACAAGGAAATGCCATTTGGTCCTTGTTTCAATGACGGTGAAATCCTGACATTCACCTCCCCGCGGTAGAAAGGGGGCAACGACTGCATTTAAAATTATATTTTATATGCAGGCGGCTAACGAATGAAGGGACCGATTATCTCCCGCTATAGGGAGATCCCCTGTACCAAGTGCGAACAGTCTCTTTGAGTGGATGAGCGGGTATGGGTAAGGGCACTCTATTGTCCTGGGGACAAGAAATTGTTCCCAAAGGCGGAGGAACCGGTTTGGTCAACGGCATTAGGATGCAGAAGGCAACGGGAAACCACTGCATTAAAGATCCTGAGAGATATTCCAGGAAATCCACATGGCATGGCTGCAACGACAAGATCGGAGCTGGCCGTGTGGATCGTCTACCTCCGTTTGGAGACGACGGCTTAAGTAGAAGAAGAAATGACCTCAATGAAGCAAATATTGACATTAAGGACACGTAACAGGAACTTGTTTAGGGACAAAATTCAAGAAGTGATCTTCTTAAGGGATGAACCAGAAAGAAAAAGGAAGCAGTTCCGGAAACTGAGATCGGAACGAATGAAACAGATGTGGGCGGGGAGGAAGAAGGAACATAGCAAGAATTGAAGTATCGATTCAGCGTGCTCTGTAAAAGTGTTATTCGATTAAATGAAATAAATAAAAGATATCTGTATTTTTTTTACTATTAGCTTTACGTCGCACCAACACAGATAAGTCTTATGGGACGAAGGGATACGAAACGAGTGGGAAGGAATCGGCCGTGGACTTAATTAAGGTTCAGCCGCAGCATTGGCCTGGTGTGAAAATGGGAAACCACGGAAAACCATCGTAAGGGCTGCCAACAGTGGGGATCGAACCCACTATCTCTGTGAAAATACTTTATCAAAAACATTTATGAATAATTGACGGTCACGGACAAGACCTGCATGAAACCATGGTTATGTTTAAAAATATTTATACTTCATAGACTAATTATTCTAGAACAACTTGTAGCCACAACACTACAGAGCACGGTGGAAAAAGGACAACAAACTGCGCATATTTGTGGAAATTATCCCGGGAACGGCTGAACAATGCACATTATACAGCCGCAGTTTTGAATAGATAATTTTCTGTAAGAATCCAATATATATGTTGTCTAAACTTATGGTCATGTTTAGAAAGGACAGTGTTTGCTAGACAAAATTTGATTTCAGCAAATAATTCTGTTGCTGAGTAAGATAGGGTGAAATATATCCTATTTTGCTGAGATTAAAGGTGTATTATCTCCCTTTAACTGACTAACTAACCAACCAAGTAACTATCTTTTACAGAAGGTGTCAAAAAAGAATTTGCAGGCAAAAAGCAGGGGCCGGTATTTGTAGAGATCGCAATACTGACATGTTAGATATAGGACTTATTTTTTGTGTTGCTAATCTTCACAAACTATACGGGTGTGATTAACAAAGTGTGCGTAAACCAAACGAGACATATCCCGAAATATAAACACAATTGTAACTATCGTGTGGTTTTCTAGTGAATTTTGAAGTCGTGTCATTATCACCACGGTCGATGACCCTCATTCCTTAATTCCTTTGTTCCTTCATACCGTAAAAAGTGGATGTGGAAATGGAACGCACAATCATTCCAGTTTTCGCTAAAATACGCGCAGATCAATATTACAAGGAAGGATTTTATGCGGGCGATAGAATCCTTTCTGTAAATATTGTCACATTCCATTGGATTACACGCGTAGTGATACGTGTGATCATACCACATCTCTACCAAGGTGTTTTGAATTCATGGAAGTGGGAAGTAACATTCTTATTGGGCTAATAATCCAGTTCCGAAATCTTCGCTGAGTACATAAAACATCCTCCAATATTCTCCGCTGACATCAAAATTTAAAAACACTTATTAACGGCGACCTCTTACCGATACTAGACTTATAGGATTATATAGAGCCTATACAGGAGGAGAAGAAGAAGAATGGGAAGATATCCGTGAGAGGGTTCAGTTGGAAAAGAATTACATCGGCAGGACTGACCACAAATATAAAATTAGAAGGAATTTTAGCCGAAGCGATTGGGGTAAATTTTCATTCATTGGGAAGGGTGTGAAGGAATGGAACAGTTTACCAGGGGTAGTGTTTGATCCTTTTCCAAAATCAGTACATATATTCAAAAAGAGAATAAACAGCAACAGAGAAAATAAATGTTAGAGGGCATTCGACCTGTGCAGCTTAATGTAAATAAAAAATGTGTGTGAATAAATTAATTCCATCCCCTGGTCTAAAGAGTTTGGACAGCGAAAGTAGGAAACTGCCTGTGGTGGTGAAGTACAGTGGGGACTTCGAGGGCCCTGGGACCGCTACGGTAGCTGTGAAGGCCCTTCAGGAACTGTGAAAAGTGGTGGTAAATGGGGCTCTGGTTAAGTCGCAGCAGGTCGTTATGCTACTTAGGTTCCAGAATGGGTAAAGAAAAGAAAAAGTAAATAAATGCAATGTAAATTTTAATCTTATACCAGTTAAATAGTATCATTTGAAGTAATTCCACATACTGTATATCAGCTGACTATATTTGTAAGTAGTAGAGGAGATATTATAAGTAGAATTTTGTAAACAATGTAAATTTATTAAGGATGAGCTGTGTGTTTAATAGAAAAAATTGTTAGCGTAAATTATATAATATTGTCAATGAATATTGAATTTTCACGACCGCATTGTAATCGAAACAGACTTTGAACGTATCAGGTCGTGTTACGTACATGTAGTACGTGTTGAAGAGATGTTAAGTACAGAACAAAAACGGCCAGCCGGACACCAGTGGGATCCGAACCCACAACCTCCCGATTTCGCGTCGGTTGCTCTACCTAATACGTTGAAAGTCTGTTTCGATTACAATGCGGTCGTGAAAATTCAATATTCATTGACATGCCCCACAACGGGCGACTTAAACTCACTCTACAGTGTGCTAGCAGCAGTGCCAAACCTGTAGCTCAGATCCTTTCAAACAGAACAAAGATGGCCTAGCCCACCATAGCTCAATTGGGAGAGCAACCGGCGCGAAATCGGGAGGTTGTGGGTTCGAATCCCACTGGTGTCCGGCTGGCCATTTTTGTTCTGTACTTAACATCTCTTCAACACGTACTACATGTACCTAACACGACCTAATACGTTGAAAGTATGTTTAGATATATAATATTGTATTATAGGAAAATATTATTCTCTTGTTAATTTAATATTTAGTGCTTGACAATAATGTATTTCAGTGTACCATTTGCCACCGAGGTAGACCCCTCATTTGCAAATAAAGAGATTTTGATTTGATTTGATACAACCATAAAGACTGTCTTCCGCTTCATGATCCATTTCATGGTAGGTGGTATACCTAAGCATTCGTTCGAGGAGATACTAGGTCCTTGATCGTTCTTGCCCTTTATTTACAAGAAATTTACCCTTAGTAATGTTGGTCACGAAGTCATGTCTCAAGAAACAAGTGATAAAATCAATTTTCATAAATACCTCCCCTCGGACAACACTAAACTATATTTTAATACTTATTTCTGTAACATTTTGTTATAAGGAATATATTTATAGTTCGTGATCTAAACAATGAACATCAGGTAATATAATGAAGGAATACTCCCTTCCCAGTAGCTGTTCATCCATGACTGATTGATTGATTTTCATTCATTCATTCATAACAGTATACCATGAATATGACTGTACAACGGCATGTATTTATACGCAGTCTTAAAAGGCCGTGGAGCAGAATGGTCACCCACATTTGAAGACGGATGATTTATTTCTTTAATAAATATCTCTCTCCTAGTAGCATACATCTTTACTCGCTTTTAAGAGAACATGGATTAGGACATTAATATGCTAAAAACAAGACAGCTATGCGTAAGAATGTCAAAACTATACCACATAACACGAAGAGGCTGAACATCAGGGGACCCTGGACTAGAAAGAAGAATCAATACATGTAACGTCCGCCACGAATAACAGGCCATAGAATAGGCCTTGGTACAGCGAAATAATAATAATAATAATAATAATAATAATAATAATAATAATTAGGGGGCTACAAACTAGAACGTTACTATGGTAATATTTAAATGAATCCAATACCCAAGGAAACAGGGATAAGGACATCAAAAGCGGCGCACAACAACAACAACAACATTAACAAAGAAAGATAAGTTCAGTAACTTCCATGAAGTTACAAATGGATCTATTCAGGATGCCAATATTTGAAGAAATGAACCCAAAGATTAAAATTTAATTTCGAAGTGTATACACGATTGCATTATTACTGGCCATAACAGACTAAAATCCTACCCCGAAAAGACATTCACCAAACTGGAGGTAAATCTAAAGATTCAGATGTACCCGGGAGCTTTCCTAAAATGGTCAACCGCCTTCGGTGCAATTTTGGAACACTGCATTCGATCGCCTATAACGACTGTGTCTCCTAACAGTTTTATAAAATCAATTCTATACTGCAAGTGCATACACTTCAGTAAACGGTCCGCGTAAATTATAAATACTCAGTGTCCAAGACCGGAACCTTGTGTAACACCTATAATGTTTTCTTAATTTTCCGATTTAATGATAACGTAGGACATCAAAATGAGCAAGATTCTTTTTCCATGCTGTTCAGTTACAAACCTGGTGACACACGGGACATAATGTAGCAGAAACATTCCGTACTGCCTGAACAGCGTCCCGGATGCTATATTTATCAGTCACCACATGATGGTTATTAAAAGGTATTTCAGTGGGTAGATCATGAAGAGAATAGAGATTCAGGTCATAACAATGGTACTATTAATAGGGTTGTTAATGGGTGGGGTACAGCAAGGCCTTCAAATTGAAACATGCTCTCAGCTTTGACATGCAAATGGCTAGCGATATATATAGTGTTTTCATACCGGCTACAAGCACAAGTGGATGGGATAGAAAACGGGTGTGGAGGCGGGAAGGGGTAGGAATGGAGGATGGTGGTGGTTGTACTAGTAGTGGGGGGGAGGATGAAGTGAGGGAAACCTTTAACCCTTTGTCTAGCAATCCTCCCGAGGGGTTATGAGTTCACTGAAGAGAAACTTTCTTCTTGGATTTTAAGCTTGCTCAGCATAGGCATAAAGGTTTTCATTAGCTTCTGTTCATGACGTTAAAAGTAGCAAACTCCGCCAAAGAGCGAAGCGGGGCAGATATTACACCCTACAAAGGAGACAGGCGGTAGATGAGCTCCAGAGGAAAATAAAATGAAATTTACTCCAAGATGTAATGTATTAATTCCTCTTGTTACCTCACTGGATGATACTTGATGGCGCGTTACAGGGTGCTATAAAGCTTTACCCAGCAATCTTCAATCTTAAAAGTGATAATCATAAGAGAGATAATTCTTGTTAGATAATCCTTTCCGTTCCTTTAATGTTCGATTCTGGGCTCGACAACGCTGAGAAGAATGCAGGAAATAGTTAGGAGGAATTCATTTAAATGTTCATTTAAGTTTCAGTAGAGGAAAGTTGCCTAATACGGGGTACCATTTCTGTTTATTGAATACTTTCAAGATTATCATTGATTCATGTCTATAAATAGTATAGATTGGTTCTGCAACTATTTTCCTACATTGTAGAGTGTAATTAATATTCATACAAAACAAATTTTAATTGTAACAGATTTTTTAAATTATTGATGATGACGATGATGCTTGTTTAAAGGGGCCTAACATCGAAGGTCATAAATAAATAAATAAATAAATAAATAAATTAGCCATATGAATCCCCTAAGGGCTATGGCCTCCTGCAATGCAGGGACAGTGCTCAGTTTAGCTCATCAGGTGAGCAGGTCCTGAAGAGCATTATTATATTGGTTAATCTGTAGTTTTTTCATGATAATGTATTACCGCATATTGTACACTTGTGTAGTCTCACCCCCGAGTGAATGCAATTGTGTTTTTCTGGAACAACAATTCGCGAAAACGCACTGTTGCATTAATGACACGTGTACACTTTTATCCCAGGGAGGGTTCAGGTTGTTTCTAGGTAAAAGCGTAATCTTGCACTCTTCGTTCTTGCATAGCTTCTTCTCCGAATGTTGTAGACGTTTCTTGTAATTTCTTGACCTTATCCTCCGTTGAAATTCTCCTGACATACATTGCAAGTGCATATCCTCCTTCCACTATGTGTTACGTTATATCGAAGGTCATCTGCCCTTAAATTATTGAAATTTGATTCCTAATACAGGGTGGTGCTTATTATGGGGTGATGGAGGTTCCTAATATGGGACTGGATTTCTAAGGTACATACATAAATAACTACAACTGCATACAATTTCACAGAATAAAGCATTTATTCAACCCGATGGATGGGTGCACAGACTCAACGTTCTGGGTTCAAAACGCTACAAGTTTATATTTGCTTACTGTTAGTGTTTGAGCATTCTTATTTTCTTTTGTCAAGGTTTTCTTTCCCATTTAGGAGAAGCATCTGGCTCAAGTATCATTTGCACAAGCAGTGCGAGCCCACTTCAAACACGATCTATACCATACCCAGCATTTTTCCTGTCGATCGTCCGAGAAAAGGCCTGCACAACAGAGATACTCCGCATCTTCACCATCCTCATTTTCGTTACCCCCCTCCCCCGCTCGCCATTTTCTTTGAGGCGGTAGTGGCATTCTTTGACTTCTGCAGCGTGAACTGACCTTTGTATTGTGAACTTATAAAATCGTAAGATGTTCCAGCTCTGGACAAACTTTTGACTCCCCAATGTGCTCGGCTGCTCATTCATGGTTCGTATTTAAATATTATTACAAGGGGGACGAATCAAAAAGTGAGATACACTTCCAAGTTATGGCCATTTATGAAACCACCTACAGATAGGCAACACGGCTGTGACAACATACAATGTAAGCTCACTTTTCCACATAGGTCGCAAGGGATTGTAAACATTTCTGGGAACGGTCAACCAACGTTTCGATTCCGGACGCGTAGAAATCACCTCCAGCGCTATGTAACCACCTGGAAACAGCTGCTTTCACCTCCTCATCGTTTCAGAATCGTCGTCCACCGAGATCCTTTTTAAGCTTACCGAACACATGATCACCGCCTGGGGCTAAGTCCGGACTGTATGGAGGATGTTGCCATACCTCCCACTTGAATCACTGCAGCAGTTCGGACGTTCGGCGGGCCATGTGAGGTGTTGCGTTATCGTGCGCCAATCACTGGAATCTACCAATTAGAACAGATACAGCAAAATCTCTACCTTCTGAGCCATTCAGTCAGACGATTATTATTATTATTATTATTATTATTATTATTATTATTATCTGTAATCAATATTTGGTGACCATTTACTACAGTGAAGTGTCTAGTTATTTTTGAACAGTTTGTTTGACTAGGGGCTGCCTGGCCGAGGCGGTAAAGGCGTGCTCGGTTCGCCCGGAAGGACGTGGGTTCGAATCCCCGTCAGGAAGTCGTAAAATTTAAGAAACGAGATTTCCACTTCCGGAGGTGCACATGGCCCTGAGGTTCACTCAGCCAACACCAAAAATGAGTACCAGGTTAATTCCCGGGGGCAAAGGCGGCCGGGCGTAGAGCTAACCACTCTACCCCATCACGTGCCGAGGTTAACAATGGTGGAAGCCTTTACCTTCCACTCCTCCAAGGGCCTTCATGGCCTGTATGGAGGTGACTTTGACTTTGCTTTTATTGTTTGACTGGTCTGCTTTTATTCTGTCTAAAATTACTCTGGAAGTAAGGTAGAAAAAGTTAACAGCAAGCTATTTCTATTAAGTAAGCTTCAGATTTACATGTGAATGTGGAAGTGTACGGGGTGGATCCTGCACCTTTAAATGGCCATCAGCGAAATGTATGTCAGGGCTTTCATACGCACATCGGCTAGCTAATCTGTACTATAATAGGCATGTTTTTCTTGCTTGCAGTAGGCCTATTCTGTAAACGTGCTCTGTATTTGATTTGTGATGCCTTTGGATATATGAGGAGAGAGAACAAAGTGGCGAATAAAGAAAGATATAACACTCCTTATTCCGTGAAAGTAACGTGTTGCGGCGGTAAGGAGTTACGAGGCGATAAAGAAATGATTGTACGTCTGACAGCGGAGTGGAGCCGTTTGCTCAATCCCAGCTGAGCCCCCTCCGTTTTGTTTGATCTTGTTTTTCTCGTACTTTGAGGCTCTGAACTACAGCCTGCTCGCTTCACTCCGCCTTGCACTACATTTTAAGGCCACCTGAGACCGGATCTGCAGCTAGATGTGGGATATAAGAACTCATCTTTATATAAACAGAAAAGTGTTGGTCCAAATGTGGACCCTGGGGTGACCTACTCAGCAACCGCATCCAAGTCGGAGAACCGCAAGTCAGGCGTTCTGAGCCACAGTTCAATTGTAATAGAGTGGTCAACTTCTTTTTGTTCTTTCTTCAACCAGCAAAGAGCGGTCCCCCATCCAAGTAATAACCATAGTCAATAATTGAATTTCATCAATTAAAAATGATCTTTAAGTCTTTAAAATCGTGAAATTACCAGCGTTTCGGCGAAGCGTTTTTTCTGGTGTGCAGTATGCCTAATCTGTAACCGTGCTCTGTATTTTATTTGTCATGGCTTTGGATATACGAGGAGAAAGAAAAAAAAAAAGAGTGGCGAATAAAGAAATTGGGGCGAAACGCTGGTAATTTCAGGATTGAAAAGTCCTTGAAGCGGTTAAATATTATTAACAAATGCAATAGATGCAATTAAATTATGGTTTCCTTTCGAGAACTAAATTTTTGAAACAGCACCAACATTACAAATCAGCTCTGAACAACAAAATACTGGCGATAACAAACATGTAGAACCAGAGCTGTATTTAGGTTAACTAAAGGAAACTTTCTCAAAATATCTTCAAGTGTCAACAACGGACTTCAACATTCATACAATTTGGTATCACTGGAGGCCAGATGTTTAGAGCATAACAGGTTAAAATTCAAACCAATTTGGGTAGTAAGGAGTATATTAAACCACTCTTCCGTGATACAACGCGGGTAATTTAACTTCTAGGGTTTCTAATAGGCCGTGCCCCTAAATTTTATGCAAAGCTCGTAGCAGAACTGTTGTCCGGGCCGGGGTATACTTGTTAAATCCTATAAGTTTACATTCTAAGCTATAAAAGTCATAACTTTTTCACAATATCACCCGTTCACAATCACTGGACAATTTTACTCAACGTGAACAATATGTTTTACACGTGTTTAAAACTGATTTTATAGAATCTGAGGATGTTGTTGCAGAACGAAATATGTCAGTCTTACCATTGATGCTTCCACGGCCCGTACTTATAGACATGATACAGGCTTCTGGGCTTATGGCGTGTCAAGAAAATAAGGTGAAATTCTGTGCGTTTTGCAGAGAACTTTGCTCTGCGTCTTCAGAAGAAAATCTCGATTGTTCACGAGGAACCTAATTCTTGGAGAAGTCTTAAGAATTTCACCTTATTTTCTTAACTCAGCATAAGCTCAAAAGCCTGTATCATGTCTATATGTCACTCTGTTATTAATGAGTTCTTTTTCAAATATGTTACTGCATTCTAACTGTACTATTTTATGCTTCGACAGATTTAAAAACTTAAAACGACTGTATTGACTGAGTCTACTCTGATAAAGTCCAGCTCCTTAGCTGAATGGCTAGCATAGCGCTCTTCTCTTCAGAGGGTCCCGGATTCGATTCTCGACAGGGTCGGACATTTTACCCTTAAATGGTTAATTCCACTGGCCCGGCGACTCGGGTTTGTTCTATCCAGAACACCCCTGCAACTCGCACACCACACACAACACTATCCTCCACCACAATAACACGCAGTTTCCTATACACGGCAGATGCCACCCACCGTAACCGGAGGGTGTGCTTTAAAGAGGGCTGCACCAGGTAAGAAATAGCCACACGAAATTTATTATAATTATATATCAGTCCGAAAAAGAGTGACTTCCTACTTTAACTCCCTCTGTTAATCAGTGGCAGAGTGTCAACCTTTGTTTCGTGAGATCGCTGGTTCAAACCCGGAACAGGCAGTCGGATATTCTAAGGGCGGGCAAAAGTTCATTCGACACTCCATGATGTACAATGCCGTCATTTAAAAGATCTCTGGTCACATATTTCGTGTTTTCCCCACAAAAATAAATGTAAACTAAACCATAGATCATTCGACAACTCCATCTGGTGGAAAAAACGGAACGTCTAAAGTGTCTCGTAGGCAGCCTATATGTGATTTCACCTGAACACAGTAGCTGAGGTCATAGGATTTTTTTAATTTTTTGCTTCATATACTCCTAAGAACATTCCTAAAAAATGGTGGTAGGCGATTGTAACGTCCGCAGGGTTTTGAGAGTTCGTAGACTTCCTTATTAGAAATAAAGTAAAATATTATGTGAATAATACATTTTATTAAATAGAAAGTGGTACACTTAGAATGGAGGAGGACTAAATTGATGTTTGTGAAAATCAAACGCCTCTTCATTTCTTTGGATGTCTCTATTAAAATCGGCCATCACGATGGTCGGCATATCAACATCAAACTCGTCGTCAGTCATTAAACTCTTTTCGTTACATTGCTTTCATTCCTCCTTCATTAACCTTTCTCCTTTCAACGCTTCATTTTGCACATTTTTTTTTTTGCAAAATCCTAATCAAATATTTCTTTTCCATTATTAAATTTCTTATTCTATATAACCGACCACGATGTATTCACGAGGACATTTAACCTCCTACTGAGTGCGCGAGTCAACACAGCGCCATCTTATAACTGTACCTCGGATTTGTAGCTGGCAATAGGTTAGAATGCAAAGTAATTTGGTTTGTAGTAAGTGTCCTGCAACCCGTTGTACCACGATGTAGGAAGAGTAGCATAAATTCAAGGCGTTCTATAGGCTGTACCCCTAATATCTATGCAAATCACATAGCATAACCGTTGTACAGTGTAGGGTATATTTAAGTAAGTTTGCATTCTAACCTATCAGCACCTAATAATTCGGACTACTTATAACAGAGTATACGTGTGACGTCACATACTTATCACAAATTTAGTCTTGCATTGAAGCGGTCATTCATAAAAACTACGCCTTAACTTATCAATTTATTGTTTGCAGCATGTAACCTCCTCTCTTATCTACCAATTGAGACATTAAACATAATCGTAACTTAAATACTCTCGACGAAATACGCGTTCCACCCAAACACTAAAAACGTATTCAAAACTTTCTTTCCATGTACCCGCTGTCGAGGTATGTTAAAACTAATCTCCTCACAAATCGACCTCAATTTGCTTTTTGTATTAGTCTCAAAATAATGAGTTCAAATTTCACACCCGGGATATACTAAAGCAATGGGGCTGTAGTTTCCAGCCTCATGAGGCTTGGCGGGAGGTACTTTAGCAGCTACGCATAGTTGGATCATATCGAATTTACACGTAATTATCAGAGAAGATAATGTGGAGGAATGGAAAGTTTATTGGACCAATTGTGTGTGTGTTGCGCTACGGTGGAATGAAATGTAGACGCTTCCTCGCTCGCTACCTCACCATCATAGGGGGGAGGGGGGAGGGGGAGTGAGGGTCTGAATTATGTTGTAACGCCCAAGCTTTCTGCTAATTGGCCAGGAGTATCGGAGAGCGAGCAAGAAGTGGTTTACTCTGGGTATTGATCAAAGAGAGCGCTGAATTCTCCGTCTACCTGAGCCTACTGTGTTCCAGCTAAGCCATATGATAACCAGTAAACATATTCTTACTTCTCAACAATGACAGGTACTGTGCACTTTAACTATTCACTTACGCACTTGAAGCATCTAGAATGGTCAACTGAAAATTACTCAGGCGAATAGAATAGAACAATATAATTTCTTAAGAAGGAATGGACATTATAATAATTTGGGGATATTAGGTCTCGTAATAATTTGCTGACGCGTTTCGGTCTTGCGACAATATTCTCAGAAGGCACAATATCAACACAATTTTTAAGCCTAATGTCACCACAGACAATTGCCTGCGATCTGTCAAACATCCTATTGGTTTAAACTGTGCTGGAATATATATGATTCCTTGCGCCTGTAGATCGGTTTATGTTGGCCAAACATGTAGGAAGGTAGCAACAAGCGTTAACCAACATCGCAGGCACTTGCGTCTTTGCCATCCAGAGAAGTCTGCTCTGGCAGAACATGCCATATATAACGACCATCAAATCATTTTCGATACAACCTCTGCCATTTATAAAGAAGAACACTTTATACCTACAATCATTCATAAGGTGATACACATTGCTAAACAAGCGAATCATTTTAACAAAGGTGACGGCTATATGCTGAGTACATCATGGCTATCCTCAAAAGTTAACTCGTCTTGAGGCCCTGAAAAGAACTGTATTTCAAAAAGTGTCTATCTTGAGTCTATTTACTGTGGAATGAGAGTTGCCAATACATTGTTATTGCTATGAAGACTATTCTGGTCCCAGGTTCGAAACACGTCATTTCATTATGGTATCTGGCATCTTAATCGTCAACAACAATTGCAGCGGGTCCTCTAGAAACCATTTTCACTTACATACTTCGATCCTAGAAATGGACGAACAATCGTTTTCATTGGTCAGCTTTGAAAGACGCCCTTTCCACGTCGTGGACGTGAATTTATTCGCTGTTGACGATTAAAATGCCAGATACCATACCACCTGGACTACACTTACGAAATAAAAAATAACATACGCCTCAACCCGGGATCGACCCCTCGACCTCCTGCATGCTAACCCAATCCACTGAACCAACTGTACAGCACGACTAATGCGTGCTGACAGAAGTAATTACCCTACATGTGGTTACAGTGTTGCCAGATTGCCACTCTTCAACGTCCTTTTTTCTTCCGGATATACTCGCAGGATGAACTTTTGTGGGAGCCATTTTTTTATTGCTGGCATGTGAGGAGTCGCGCTGCGACACCCGAGTGCGCGAATTTCGGTTCAGCCTGTATACACAAGTCTCAGATTGTTTTAATAGAATATTAAGATGTCCTGCAGAACTCAACATGCCGCTTCGCCAGTGAAAATAGCTAATATTTCAGTTCAGAGCTTTGGCCAGTAAGGCTGTGTCATCTGAGGTTCAATATTATACGAATTACCTTAAAGAATTCCCGCTCTCGATTATGTGGGTCAGTATTTCTCCGTGAACATCGTCGCACAGCCATTTTCGCAGGTGAAAGAACATGTCATTCAGTTATGACCGAGTTGTTTTACAGGTATGTTCTAAGTGTTATACTTCGTGCATCGACAGACTGATAAACTTGGAAGGCAATATAATTTCCCTGTTTCACAACAGGCAAATGCTTGTTCTGTTCCTTAATTAAGGCCAAGTTTGGTTGCTACCTAGCCCTAGTTCTTTTCTATAGCATAGTCACCGAAAACATATCGGAGTCAGCGTGACGTTATAACCACGAGTACAGCAGGTCTTAAATACGAGCAGGTGTAGATGTGCTGAGTAATATATCGATCTGTTAAGAAGAGCTGCGTCTCATTTGACGCTTCTAGTGATTATCTGTGGTTTGATTATAGCTGCTGACAGTGTGTTGGTGTTATCTTGTGACTACGATCTGTTATTAGTGACAATAGGGTCATATTTTGCTATATTTTTGTACCCTAAGTGTCCTACATTTCGATTCTTTACAAGCAATCTATAGATACCATTTAGAAGGACAATTTATTATTCTTGTCGATCATACCGCCCTACGTCTCGGCCAATTTGTATTTTCAACCCATAGCCATGAAAACCACGATACAAATGGGGCCTCCTCTTCTTGTTCTGTGTTCCCTAGGCCTCAGAGTTTGTATCGGGGTATCTGAATCTGCCCGTACTTAGTCAGCCATCTTTAGGGCGGGGAAACAGCGTAGGCACCGCATATCTCTCGGTATAAGGAGATCCTCTATAGCAAGTGCCAACTGTCTCCCTGAGACTGGATGAGTGAGGCACTCTATTGTCACGGGGGTAAGAAATTATCTCTAAAGGCGGAGGAATCAAATTTTAGTCCACATCATTAGGATGCAGAAGGCAACTGGGAACCACTGCATTCAAGATCCTCAGGGATACCCCTATACATTCACATAGGAATTGGTCAGCACAGTGGAAATGTCAGAGCTAGCTACGTGGATCGACAATCTCCGGTCTGAGACGGCGACTTAAGAAGAAGAAAATAACAGATCTGTTCAATTTCTGGGAGTAAAATGTGTGCATTTGGAACACTGTAGTGGACGTCACCGGTTGTATCTAACTGCAGTGCATTCAGAGAAATGAGTCGGGTAATACTCAATGTTTACCTTATAAAAACCTAAAATTCCTTCCCTATCAGAATCCTCGGTGGTGGTTGTTCTGTGACTGATGATGAAGCCACTCACTGCGGTTTAAGGGCCTGTAATGATGACTCTCCAAACATGACGCAGAGCGGCAGCAGATTTTAATCCACTAAATGCGGCTCACACATAAAAACTACCCTCATCCACTTCCTCTTCACGTACATAGCCTCTTCTCTCTACTCTCCCCCGCCCCCATTCCCCCAATCAGCCGCAGCCACTTGCCACTCCGGCGCTCAGGCCTGGTAGATTTTAAATTATGCTCTTCGGGAAGGCTTACCCGTGCCATTTATACACCATAAATGAAGATCAGATCGCAATGGGATGGCATACATACACACACATTCATACATACTGTACAAACAGACGGAAATAACCTACCTCAACTGCAGAGGTTATCAAACTATTTTGAAATTCTCTCCCTCACTCATGGCTAAAAGTTCAATGTACCCTCACGAAAAATCCATAAATGATAGTGTACCGGTTGGTACACCTATACGCCGCACATTTGAATTTTCTGCCTTTAAGTACTCCTCTACAGATGAAACTCTGAACTTTAAAACTGAATTAATTCAACCGTTTATCAGAAGATGTCACTGAGTTAATTTCGAATTGTTTTTGTTTATTAATTATCAAGAAGTGTGGACATTCTCTCACAGATGTCTCTACCAAAAACTATGATCATGCACCCTGGTGCGAAGTGAAGGAACTTTTCTTGAAGATATTTTGTATTCATAAGTTTGTTCTTTACTAAATGTTGTTCTTTCATTTGTGGGTTGGCAATATTAATCTTTCTTTCCACCAGTTTTCAAAATTAGCCAATCGTAAACTTCTGTCATTAATTTTTAGCCAATGGCGTCTTTCTTCCCCATTGTGTGTGGGTGTGTCTTAGTCATTCATGAAAGGTTTCGAATCTTCCCCGAGAGTATAAAAACTGCTGATTTTCTTGTCTCTCGGCCACTCGAACAACATCTAGCTTAGTGTATGGAAGTATAGCAGGAGGCGGGAAGCGCCTCTTTCATACGCCAGCAGCTCTTCTACAAGGTAATGGCCTTTTAACATCTTTAATTCTTGCTAGCTCATCAGTTTAGCCCTCGGGGAAGGTCCGAAACTTTTTCAATGTAACCTACCTTTCGAAAAATGTAACTTAGTGTCGGCTTATGTAAAAGTTTCGTATTATGTAACTGTAAATCGGGGATAGAGAGTGCCTTACCCTCTCGAGCTCCCCTTCATTTTGACTTGAGGTGACTACGTTTTCATAACCAATTTTCTTCTCTTAATGTATTAAAATTTTCTTATACGAGTCACCTCCCTAGTTTGCGAATAGCCCCTGTATCATCGGCCTAGTGCCCCTTAGGTTTTATAAGGTTTCATGCAGGAGCGCAAGCAACGCCTCCATTCATATTGGTATTTTGGGCCATTTAATTAACCTATTATTTTTCTTTTAAGGCCCTGTAGGTTGGGTACGAGATACCCCTGTTTAATTCTTGGAAGTTGCGCCTCGATGGCAAGTGACTGTAAAGCATTGTATTGCCTTTAATAGGCTTGAAAGATTGAGAGCGGGCCAGCTCTTTATGGTGTTTTGAAAGGTGCCTCTTGGAGGCTTGACATTACTAGGTGGGAGCAAGAGCTCCATGTGATTAGGGGTTTTCTGCCCTTTGGTAATTTGTGGTTTGAGCTGAGAGCTCAAGGATTGTGAAATTGGGGCTCGAAGCTCAGGATTTGTAAGGACCCCTTAACTTGTGCTTTCGTTTGTAAAGTTATAATTGTACCTGATTTTTCATTGTTATTTCACCTAGTGAAAATTTGTTAAAACTTGTTGTCTATTGAAAATATAACCTTTATTTTTAATTCATCTTTCGGACTTGTAGTTAGACCCATTCCAGCCCGCACCTTCTTTCACCTCTGCCATCCATGGATAACTCCGTAACGTATAGGTTTAAAATATATGAGTACTTGGCTAATTATTAAGGCATTTTAACTGATTATGAACCATTCTTTTAAATACGTATCTTAAATAAGATGAGATTGTGAAAGTAAATACATTTTAATAACGAACATATATTTTTAGCGGGTAAAGTAGAGTTCGCCATACTACGAAAAAGGTAAAATTAAGCAATTTTCTCAATTGTGCCGAAAGTTGAAGGGCTAAAGGGCCCGGAAGGTTTAAAATTGTGAGTATTGGATAGCTCCATCAAACTAAAAAAATAAATTTTGAAAATCACTTCCGGAAAAAACAGCCTGACGTTGCTTGTTTCTTTATGCGTTTTGTTATTGATTCAAATTCTAGCCAAATTAACTTATTTACAAAATGATTTATGTAATAATGTGTTCCTTGGTTCAATACCCTCATGCATTTCTTGACTTTAAAAAAATTTCGACAATGAATGTAGTTATAAGGGCTTAAGTGAAACAATGCACTGACTCACATTAGCACTCGTTGGGGTAGAAAAATGCAAACTGCTAATCTAATCCACCGGATAAACATGGTTAAGAAAACGATTGTAAGTTTTTAGAAATAAATAAAGGAAGATATTTTCACATTTATTTATTTATTTATTTATTTATTTATTTATTTATTTATTTATTCGCCTACAAATCGTAGCTCATATCTCTAGGATGTTTTCAACAGTGAGCTGCTTATCTGAAGGGCACACATCACAAGAAATTTAAGAGTTTGTGTCTGTATCAAGTATAATACAATGTTAATAAAGTAACCCGGGATACACTGTTTGTATGAAAGTTTCACAAAACGCTAGACTCTTAGTCTCAATATCAAATTAATAAATACGGATGAAACATTGTCGATGTTAATTCTGGGATTCAGATATTGCGAACCATCAAAACTTCAATGGGTTGGGTGTGCCTGTATGACGTGATGTGTCGTAGTCCAGGTAAAACTCTTAAGTGAAGCGTATTTCCATATTTCAATTTTCTTCATTTTTTCCCTGAAGTCTGAAGTTTGAGAACCTCTGGAATATAGGATTCTGTAGTCAAAAGACACATCCATGTAAGGTACTGTAGCAATAATCAAAATAGCAACAAACAGGACGAATTACGAGTTTGCCTGATGCTGATTGATGATTGAAGCCGGGACTTTTAATGAGTAATAGGTTAGATTTTATTAGGAAGTGTCGTCTGATCCGCTCTTGCGTAATGTAGCGAGAGTAATAAATTCGAGGAGTTCCGATGGACCACGCCCCTTATGTTTATGCAAAACACACAGCATTACCGATGTGCAGACTGCATTCAAAAAATTCAGGCTCTACTGATCATGTCATCCAATCACTCGACTCTGACCTTGGAGGATTCTATATCAGAGCTCTCCAAGTTTGTTTCGTTCCGAACTACCCCCTTTAGTTGCCCCAGAGTGAGGGAGGCGTCTGCTTTAATGTCTTCCGGAGGCCAGGTGTTGTTGTTATTATGCTAACCATTCCAAGCAGGATTGCTTGTTCCAAGGAACATGATCCCATAACATGGCCTAAGTTGCTAGTACGAGCTCCATAACCTTATCAACCAGAGACATAGGCGGCTTGATACGCTGTAAAATTGCCGAATTGGTCACTTTTACACTTGATGGTCTTCGTAAGAGCCTTTGCCAATACCAGAGATCTAATGTATCGATCTTCGTCTAGTTTGTCTCCTTCAGCGCCCAGCTCTTACATCCATACGTGAATAATCTGATGCTGATCAACTGCCCTCTAATAATAATAATAATAATAATAATAATAATAATAGTAATAATAATAATAATAATAATAATAATAATGTCCGATTCTGTGATGTAGTGGTTAGTGTGATTAGCTGCCGTCCCCGGAGGCCCGGGTTCGATTCCTGGCTCTGCGACGGAATTTGAAAAGTGGTACGTGGGCTGGAACGAGGTCTACTGAGCCTCGGGAGATCAACTGAGTATAGGGGTGTTGGATTCCCACCTCAGTCATTCCTAACGTGACATTTCGTGGTTTCCCACGTCTCCTTCAGGCAAATGCCGGGATGGTATCTAACTTACGGCCACGGCCGCTTCCCTCCCTCTTACTTCTCTATCCCTTCCGATCTTTCCATCCCCCCACCAGGTGAGGCCCCCTGGGCGCGGTACTGGTCCCCCTTCCAGTTGTATCCCTCGATCCAAAGTCTCACGCTCCAGCACACTGCCCTTGAGGCAGTAGAGATGGGATCCCTCTCCGAGTCCGAGGGAAAAACCAACTCCGGAGGGTAAACGTATTAAGAAAGGAAGAAAGAAAGATAGAAATAATAATAATAATCCCGGAACGTAAAACTAATTTATAGGCGTTATTTACCGTGTGAATTTTCGTGAAACGAATGACTGTCAATAAGAGTGTTTAGTCTAAGGCAATAATAGATTAGAATAGGTAGAATAGCGAGTAATATGTTCACAACACTTCTGCTATGAGTTTTGCATAGACTGCACGGGTACGGACTCTTAGTACCCCTGGAAGTTACGTTACTCTCGCTATATTACTGAAGAGCGAGCCAGATGAGACTTTCTACCAGCCAAATGAGTTTACATTCTAACCTATTACAGCCTGAACGTCCGGTCTTTAACTATCAATCATGTATCAAACATGGAGAAGTAAAATCAACACAGGTTTAGGCATTGAAAGAGGGATGAAAATCACGAGTTTGATTTTGAACTTAAAAGACGAAAGAGCTAGTACAGATTTTTTTTTTTTTGGTTGTTCCCCCTCTTAGTAGTCTGTAACAATATTCAGGGGTTATAGATAATGGATCCTTTGACTACACCACGGGGGAGATAAAAGAGTGCCGATAAACCGAAATAAAAATGAGTGAAACGACAAAAGAATGTTAAAACTCATGAACTGGGAGAGAATGAAAAACAATCTAAACTTCGCAAAATTATTATTATTATTATTATTATTATTATTATTATTATTATTATTGTACCGGGCGGTACACCTCCACACCGTTTATTTAAAAGTTGCGCCAGTTGAAACTCCTCTTCTGGAGGAAGTCTGAACTTTATCTACGGTCTTAATTTCCAAATTTCTCAGAAGATGTCACTACCTGGAAAATTTTGAGTTTGTGAACTGTGTCATTTTCGACGTACTTTTGTCTTGCTTGTATTAAGAAGTGTGAACTTTCTCTTCTAGAGGACACTACTGAAGATCAACAATAGTGCACCCTAGTGCGGAGTCAAAGAACTATTTTGTTGGAGAAAATTTAATTTCAGGAGTTTGTTCCTTGTTAAATTTCTTTCTGTCATTGTTTAAGTTGGCAATATTTACCCCTTTCTTCCCCTTGTTTTGAATGTATCCAATCACGAATTTTTTCAATTAATTTCTGACCAATCTGATGTATCTTTCCCCAACTTGAATCTGTTGCGGGGTCCTACCCAATAAAATCTTTGTGGGAGGGTGTTTTCTTTCCCCTAACGCCTAGAACTTTCTGCGAGAGTATTTAAACTGCTGATTTTAGGGTCTCCGAGCCACTTCTGTTCCATCTTTCAGTGTATTAAGTACATAGCTGGAGGCGGGAAGCGCCTCTTTCCTCGGCAGCGGTCAACAATAAGGTAATGGCCGATTAAAAAAATTTTTCTTTGCCAGCTCAGCAGTTTAACTTTCGGGGCAGGTTCTAAGCGTTCCCCTATGTAACCTTTTCCTAAAATGTAACTTCTCTTTTCTTCTATTCTCTTGTAAAGCGACATACTGGGATAGAGAGTGTTAACCCTCTCGAGCTCCCACTAACATTGTTTGAGGTGAACTTATTTTTCGCAACCTATTCTTCAGTAATGTAAGTTAGTAGTTTCTTAAGTCACCTCTGTAGTATGGGATTAGCCCTTGCATCAGTGGCCTTAGAGCCGAAATAGGTCTTAAAGACAAAGTGTATTAGGAGTGCAAGTTCGCCTCCTCTCAAATTGTGATTTTAGAGGTCATGTATTAACTTTCTTGTCATTTAACAGACCTCAGTAGATTGGGTATTTTGCTCCTGTGTATATGTCCTTTGAGGACGGCTTAAAGGTGGAGTTCGGAGTGGCCTATGATAGGCTTGTATTTTAAGGGGAAGTTGCCCTTTTTGAAAATTGTGTTTCTGCCTCAAGGAGGCTTTTGGATGTAATTGGAAGCCGGTGTTTCTGGCATGTTTGGGGGTTTTCGGCCCCTTTGTTGTATGGTGTTCATTGTAAGGTTGGGCTCATGGCTCAAGAATTATGTTTCTGACTTTTTGAAGCCCCAAATGGGGTACCTATGTAAATGTAATTGTCAATCGTGTTTCGGCTACTAAGTACCTGTTCTATTTGTTGTTACCTAATTTTGAAAAGAAAATATAACCTTGCTAAATTTTAAAATTAATTTCACTTTAGTAGCTTGAGACCCCTTCACCACCCAGCACCTTCTTTCATGCATAACTACCACCAAAACACGGTAACAATTATTATTAATGTCATCAACATCATCCATGCTTAAGGTTTAGAGGTAGCATGCCTATCTCCTATTCCAAGGCCCTGCGTTCGCTTTCAGGCCTGTTCAAGGATTTTAATATTGGACTTAATAGTAGAACTAGGTTAATACGAGAAGTTCTTAGTCACAGGAAGTAAAAATAATAATACTGTTATTTACTTTACGTCCCAGTAATTAATTTTACGGTTTTCGGAGACGCCAAGGTGCCAGAATTTTGTCAGTCAGGAGTTCCTTTCCGTGCCAGTAAATCTACTGAAACGAGGCTGAAGTATTTCAGAACCTTCAAATACGACCGGAGTGAGCCAGGAGCGAACCGCCACTCATGCGGCAGTTACACGAAGGAAGCGCACAGTGAACGGATGACGCTACTGACCTAGTATACTGGTTGCCATGGTTACGATAGTGCCGGGAAATTGATGAAGGACATTTCAGATAAGACCCAGCCGAAGAAAATATCCATGCTATAGAATGAAACTACAGGCAAGGCATTTTTATGTCATGCTTCCCTTGCTGTAGATCTCCCATGAAATCCAATATATATGTCAACATTGGAATCATGCATTTACGGTATAATTTAGTGAATGAAGAGCAGCATTACAAGAAATAAACTTTTAATGTCCACCTATTCAATACTATAATTACAATTCTCAGTTCAATACGGACAAAAATGAAATTTCTTACGTTAACTGAAGAGCAGCAGCAGTATTGCAGAATTTCTTTTAAAAATCTGACAGATATGAAGTCTTTGAATAAGTGCACTGTATGGATCCAGTAAATGTGCAGACATTGTCGCGATTGACAGGAAGAGAATCATCGGCGTTGTTATTGTTTTGAGAGGAACAGTTCACAGGCCAAAGAAGTTGATTCTGAAAAGAAGAGACAATACGAATCCTGTTTCAAGTACTTAAGCACCACATATCCACCAGTTGCTGGGAGGGGACTGCGTTGCCCTTCCGTCCGCGAGGATCAGTCACAAAATTTTTAGTTAATTTATTTCCTTCGTTTTGGTATTCCTGTTTCGTTTTAAAAAGATACTAGCTCATGTAACCGTGCTTCGCTACGGAATTCTACATTGTATACAGAGTTCTAGATGAAGTCGTGTACACGTAGTAAATAAGATTCTATTAAATTGCATAATAACATAGGCATTTAAAAATGAAATTTTAGGCCCTTTCCCCTAAACTACCATTTCATCCCGCGTGAATAAAGTTATCTATAGCCTAGACTGTACTCCATTTTCTGGTGGCTCGGCATTTATACGGACTTAGCAAAACAATCGAAATTCATGAATATCTCTTATCCTAGCCGTTACTGTAAAAATCTATGAAACATATATGATCGGAAACTTAGTTCTATATGTACTGTTTATCGATAGGACCACTGATAGCATAAAGCATAAATATTTGAGAATTAAATTTTTAGTCTTCCCATAAACTGCCATTACACTCAGCGCGAATAAAATTATTTATGGTCTAGATTGTAGTGCCCCATTTCCCGACTTTACATATATATTTTGATGAAATTATCTTCAGCCATTTTCTCGTGATGCGCGTGCATACATACACACAGAAATGGCGGAAAATTAGATATTGCACTTCCCTGTTTCTGTAAACATGACCGATATATACCATTATTTTCAAATTCTGCGTAATGAACAGAAAAAGGTCTTATTTTATATACCGTATTTACGCGAATAATACCCGCATATTTAAAAAAAAATTGAGGCAAGAAATTGGGGTGCGCGTTTTATTTGAGTCAGTGTTGGCATTTATTTTCAAAATCAGCATTCCTAAAGTTAAGGTGCGTGGAATATTTGGTGGTGGAGATTATTCACGTAAATACGGTACTAATTAGTTTGTATGTTTGACGTAATTAATTGTCAACTGTAAACCATAGTTTATAAGGTATATGTAAAGAAAATTAAAGTTTTCTTTGTCATGTATAGCTGTACAACAAGGGAATTTCAGTTTTTAAAAAATGCAAGCTCATTTTATCCTAATTTTGTGTGTGTGAAAATTAGAATGGCATTAAGTGCATTGCTATCAAATAGAAGTTACCTAGAACAGCTGTCCCTTGCGGATTCTCTCTCTCTACCGAGGTATAAGAAAACATTATATTCGGTCAAACCGAGAGATTGTTGTAGTTACTGGAGGAAGGAATATTGGGCAAGGAGTGAAGTTCCATCTCGCCATCTGCAGAGGTTGTACTTCCTGAGGGATCTCTGAGGTTAGTTAGGGGTAGGAACACCCTCAGTGAGCCGCAGAGGTCGTTAGCGGGAAGAATAAGGAAAATAGGTAAGGAGCTCCCGAAGGAGCGGCAAGGAGTACAGTAACTTCACCTTACAACTGAGTCCATCCTTTCAGGCAGTCCCAAGAGACGAAATTTCAGATCAAACACTCAGTAATAATTGTGTGTTCATTTCAAGACTGCACTACGGGTTATAACACCAGTTTTCCATGGTGGAAAATTCGAGCGAATGTTCACTTATAGGCAGAGGGGGGAAATGGGGATTGGTATAATTTATCGAGGGAAATGTTGGAAATCATTTAAGAAAATATCAGACAAACAATTGACAGGGAATTTGCCACCTGCGCGACAACGCTACGTGCAGATCGAATTACGCCCAAAACTTGAATGACCTACTCGGAAGCTCAATTAACTTACCATTATACAGGAATCAGCTGATTATTATTTTTATTTTCTTGACTACGCTAAAAATGCAGTACTTGAATACCAAAAGCGGCAATAATCAGCAACAATACAACGACTGTTGAATTTCTTTCTTTAAACGCAATTCACTATGGTATCGTATGATGATTGATTCACTGAATAATAATAATAATAATACTGAGCGAGTTGGCCGTGCGGTTAGGGGCATTCAGCTGTGAGCTTCCATTCGAGTGATTGTGGGTTGGAACCCAACTGTCGGCAGCTCTGAGGACGTTTTTCCGTGGTGTCCTATTTTCACAGCAGGCAAATGCTGGGGTTGTATCTTAAAGGCACGGCACCTACCTTCCCACGCCTAACCTTTTCCTGTCCCATTGTCGCTATAAAACCTGTCTGTGTCGGTGCTTCGTAAAGCCTATTATTTAATAATAATAATAATAATAATAATAATAATAATAATAATTAGAATAATAATTAGAATAATAATAATAATAATAATAATAATAATAATAATAATAATAATAATAATAATAATAATAATAATAATAATAATAATAATAATAATGGCTTAGAAACACCACAGCAGACCAAGTCCTACAGATCAAACCGGAAGATGCCTTTGACAAAGGTCTTTTCCGAAAAAGAATAGTGACGCACAGGATAACCCGAGACGAACAACCGAAAAGAAGACACGGTGTCCCTTGGACAGAGAAACGCAAGCAAGCCCACTCAGAAAGAATGAGGGAATTATGGGCTCAAAGGATAGCAAAGTTCACTGCCACATGTAGCAAGACTTAACGTGATCGCCAATGGCCTCAGCGAATAAATAATAATAATAATAATAATAATAATAATAATAATAATAATAATAATAATAATAATAATATAATCCAAGGGCGAGGTCACATCCGGCCGATGCCCTCAGTTCTCACAACTCTAGTTATTTACAGTACATTCCTCTTGCCTCATCCGCGTTAGTGTTCCGCATGACTTGGCTATTTACTTTCTCTCCATCTTCCGGCCTGCTTCTCCTCTTGCTCTGTAAGCCCATCTGTTGCTTCTTTTTCTTCGTCTCTTAACCTTAACCTTCAGTTCATCTTCAACTTTACGTGGCATGCAATGAAAAATCAGTCACAGTGATTCCATTCCCATGCATCCTGTTCAGATTGCAACACTATTAAATCATATTTTTCTACAGTTTCTCTTGAATCACGTTTCAGAAATCCGTGACTTCCTTTAATGTGCGATGTTACAAGAAGGATAAGGTTACAAATTATCGGTGTTGATTCGTGAAACACGGGTACTCAGGCCGTAATACGATTATACAAAGTTCTCCCAACAAGTTACAAGAAATTCCTCTTTGAGGCAATCAACATACATGGATATTCATTACAGGCTACTGCGGCTTCAGTCTGCAAGCTATAATTCTCTATTTGTAACCATCTATGCGGCCTCGTTTAGTTCCATATCTCTTACCGTCGTCTTGGTCTCCCTCTACTTCTCCTTCTCTTCCGTAACCTATCTTCCTCCATTCACCCGAAATGACCCGACCACCGATGCCAGTTTATATAGCTTCATCAATAGAGTTTATTCCTAACTTAGCCTGTATCTCCTCATTCCGAATTTCCTCCGTCCATTCTTCCCACCTGTTAGTACGAACGATCATTCTCGCTAGTTTCATGTCTGTAACTTCTAACTTGCGAATAAGACATCCTGTGTTCATCCAGTTTTCACTCCCGTCAAGCAAAGTTGGTCTGAAAACAGACCGATGTAAAGATAGTTCTTTCTGGGACCTGACATGTTTTTTTACAGACTACAGCTCACTTCATTAGCTTTGCTGCACCCTGTTTCTCGCTTACCAAACTGTCATCCTAGTTACTTGAAATTATCTACATGTTCCAGCTTTGTATCCCTATTCTGACAGGGGATACCGTCGGTATATTCTTCGTCTGCGCCCCCCGCCCACACAGGAGGTGCTACAAATTTTAAGGTGGGAGCGATTGTCAGTGGTTGCTAATGACATATATTCGGTTTGAGAGACCCCACTGATACACTGTGCAAATGACGTGAAAATACTAACTGATAGTGCTCCTAGATAAGCAATCCTATCACCGTCACGGGACCACCAGCCCTCTGAATGCTCACGCCTTGGGTTAATTGCAAAATTTCAAACTGCTGGGTCTCAGGCGCCCAGCTGAACCGTTGTAGGTTCACAGAGAGAACATACGAGGGATAGATCTGATTTCTTCATATCATCTCTACTGAACAAATTAGAGACTCCTGCAACCCGTACGGCTCAGATGTACGGCGATTAGTGCATGCTTTGTTGAAATTTTGATCTGAAAAAATGAAGTCCAAGTCTTCAGAAATCGTCTTTTCACACAAGTGAATTCCTCTCCTTCTGAAGACCTAGACACCAAGGAAAGCCCCGCTTTAGATTGTGGTTTTTCTTTTATCACAGCGAAGAGCCTATTTCCATCCAGTGTTGCCACTCTTACGACAATGGCTGGTCATACAGCAAGGGGAAAAGTAAGCTCTTTATATACACTGAAGATGGTCGTTCTGAGGAAAGAAGCACTGGTGGTATAAAGTTTTATGTGACGTTATATTGGTATATATATTCCACATAACTTGCACAACAAACTCGGAAATTATGCAAGTGGCTTCTTATGCAAGGGTGATGTCTCAAATCTCTTAGAGATGGCATCAAATTTGGCCTCCCGCGCGGAAACTTCTATGTTTTAACAGCACCTCCTCTGATATTAACAAAGATGACGATCCATACAAAGTGATGCATGTTGGATGTACCAGCCGCCAAGTTACACCAAATCTTGTCTTCGTTTCTTTACCCAAAGTCTGGATTTTAAACTACTAATAAGTTAGAAAGAGAGTTTCTTTAATGAGTATCAAGTGCCCTTGTACAAAAGTACGGTTTCGTAAAGGCATTTGCATAACATTTGGAGTATAGCCTGCTAGAACCCCTAGTAGTTATACAACTCTTCCTACAGTAGCATACAGCGGAAGCAAGCACCGTAAAATTGCTTCCTGTTTCAAGAAATTCACTTCGTGGTTTTGAAAGAAAGATATACGATTACTGTTATTAGCTGAGTTAAGAGTGTGAGCATGTGAGTGAGAATACCAGATGAAATGAGACAATGAAGCTAATGAGTGTTAGAATGGAATGGGGTAGATAATCTATAAAGAGTTTACTAAAACAACTTTGGTAAATACGTCTGTCTGTTCTACAGGACTGATTAGCTTCATTTTTGTTTCATTATTTTCGGAATTACCTGCAGGGTGATCATGAGATACTGATAGGTCTCCTAGATCAGCCGACTTTGAGAAATCTTAAAATCCAATCATTACATTATAACTCCAATAATTGCAGGCGAAGGATTGTCCTAACCCGCGATACATTGTGCTTAGCAGGATACTAAGCGACTAACTCATTCATTAATATTCTGACATACGTGAGTTTCATCCTTAGTGATGTCCTTGCAAGCAGCCATGTTTTATTTCTGTCTGTCAAGCCAGAGAGGAAACACTTCTTCTGATCACGAAAGAATACTATTTCCTGCTGAAAATTCTTTGATTCTCGAACCTTTCCCAGTTTCCAAATATATTCAACAGATGGCAGAGCGTTCCTAATAAAGTATATGTTGCTGAGAGAAAAAAAAAGTCTACGTACAAACAGACCTCCTCATGGCATGTGCTTTATACATTATCTGAGAACACCTGTCGAAGGATGAAGTAGCTCACAAGACATCGGTTCTATATGGAAGAATTGCGATTGAAAATATCATTGCCGTCTACGACACGTCAAGAAGTGCAGGGAAGGCAATACAATATGAGTATGACAGGTATATCAAGACGAGTTGTCTGAGTTAACGAATGCCTCTTGTAAGTGTAAATTTCCTTTACAGCTTTTTTTGTTTCTTATTGTTTATCTACGTTAGGAATATGAGTGACGCATCTAACTGGCCTTCAGGACTCGTGAAGAAGAAATTAGTCTCTCAAGAATTTTGGAAACTGTGGGCTATAACGTTGGTCTTCAAAATACTGTATAATATTCTCCTCTAGAGGGAGTGAGAGAATTTTAATTTTTACGATTTGTTTTACGTCGCACCGACATAGGTAGGCGACGGTGGGAAAGGAAAGGGCTAGGAGTGGGAAGGAAGTGACCGTGAAAATGAGAAACCACGCAATACCATCTTCATGGCTGCCGACAATGGGGGTCGAACCACTATCTCCCGAACGCAAGCTGATAGCTAAGTGACCCAAAACACGTGGCCGCGAAAAACGTTGTATTGGAATGTTGACTTGGGAGTAAGAAGGCGAGCTGTTCAACTAAGTGGTATGGTCCGAGGAGATATGGCGTGGAATGACATGAGTATACGAATAAGATGAAATGGAGACCTTAGAAGCAGGAAACACAACAATGAAATTCAAGAGGAGAAATTGGGACAAGGTTAAGGGAAGAAGAATTAAGGATTGGAATAACTTACCAAGGGTGGTGTTCGATACATTTCCCACTTCTTTGAAAGTATTTAAGAAAAGACTAGATAAACAGACACTACCAGACAGTCGTCCGCCAGGAGGCTTTATATGCAGCTGAAAGTTTTAACCTGATAAATACAGGATTGGTCAAGAAGTTGGAACTAGTGAAGACAAAGATTCTGAGGAAGAGACTGGGACCCCAAAGAACAGATGATGGATCATGCAGAAAGAAAGGAAACCATGAATCTGTATATTAAAAAAAATTTATGAAAACTAAAGTCAGTCAGTCTGGCCATTCTATACGGTCGATTTTTTCATTCTTTCTTTTAACGGAAAGGTATTCATTCACAGATTTGTCATCAGGTACTATAAAACACTTAACTTCCACCTTCCTCAAATTATTTGATTTTTCAATTTTTTGTCTCTTGAAGCAATCATATCTTTGGTTCTAATTGAGGTACGGAGTTCGTTTTGACCTAAGAACACTCAGTGGATCAAGCTCTTTCATTTCAGCTCTTAACTATTCAAACTGATTGATTTTGAGGAACGTTATGAGTGGACATTCAATCTGATGTCTCATTTCTTCAACATTTTTTCTCATTGAAGCAATCATATCTTTCATTCTAATTGAGGTACGCAGTTCGTTTTGGTCTAAAAAACACTCAGTGGATCAAACGCTTTCTTGTGAGGTAATAACTATTTAATTTGGTAGATTCTGAGAAAGGTTATGAGTACATTTGTCTCTATGACGAAGACCTTTGAAGGACTTTTTAAAAGTTAGGGGCGTAGTGTTGTTCCAAGGAAGGATTAATTCAATTTCTTTGTCTGATGTATTTTCAAGTGTTTTGTTGACATAATATTACATTCTATTACACAAAAGATCTTGTGCTTTATTTCATTAACTCGAAACTTTGCAAATAGATCCGTCAGGATAGTAACGAACAACGCCATATTTTGTACACTGCGGGCGGAGCCAGCGGGAAACTGCTAGTTATATCTGAAGATGGAAAAGATCTCAGATACCATTGGGAAGAGGAGAGCCATGTTGTTCGGACATATCAACAGAATGAACCCGGGAAGACTGACTAATCAGATAATACTGTTTTTTGAGATCAGAGAAAATACAGTGCGCTGGTATTAGGAGGTGAAGAAGGACCTGGGCCATCAAGAGGTTTCAAGAGAATGTTAGATCCCGTATCCAAGCGCCATGGACAGAAGAAAGGAGAAGATTGCAAGGAGAAAGGATGAAGGAGAACCGGACGATGATTAAAGCCCAGAAACAGATGAAGCTGAATTCGAATTAACGTGGTCCATAGCCGACCAAAACGAAACAAGAAGAAGGCTGGCTTTACGTCCCACTCGGATTTCGTAGACGCGGAAATGCCGTGCCAGTAAAACTACCGACATATGACTGACGTACTTGGGCACTTTCAAATACCACTGGACTGGCCAATATAGAGTCAGAAGGCCAGCGCCTCAAACGTCTGAGCCACTCAGCCCAGCGCGGCTGTGAATATCTAATCTTCATAAGTATATTGGGATACGGTTTCGATATAATAGTATCAAGTCTATTGTTAGACAGTTCATGTTACAGTAATTTTGTCATCGGTTGTAATTCTGATTCCGGGACAAAGTATGGATAACTTCGGCCACGGAAGGTACGATGTAGTTAAAGTTGAGTTGTTAGTGAAGTTGTCAACATCTTCCCTCGGGCCATTCAGAGAGCAAATTGGGACCCTTCTGACTTCATATGAACAATTGTCAGGAGCCATAACTACTAACGTACTTCTGCTTGTTACGTGATCGCAGTTCATAATGCAATTCAGAAATTACTCCAACTTGAGAGGCAATATCGACTACATGCCGCGACAATTTGCGATCGAAATGGGGACTGGAGCAGTGGATAAAGATCTATCAGTAAGCAATGGCGTATGAGACAAGCATTAACATATCCGTTGGAAATATTACCAGTGGGGGAGTACCTCAAGTAAGCTGAATTGGACCTATAGTATTGTAGTTATATGCAAATTTCTGTCAAACTTTCTTTAAGTTATTGTTATGCGAATTGTAAAAGGGAGTAACATCGTAGATATTAATATATATTTAAAATTATAATTTTGTGCATTACTTCGTTTCAATTGCTCGGAGGAGGATTAAGTTTGCAAGAGGAGAAATTAGGTTCAACTCAATATTTTTTCGTTCGGTATGTCAGGGAAAAATGGTTCAAGTGAATTTCCCTAAACTCAGTACTGAAGTTCAAAGACAAACGGGTTGTGTGTACATTATTTGATTAGTATATACAGATGAAATTCTTATTCTTCTTCTACCGAGATTGATGGTTGCACACGCTTAAGAGCGGCCCGTATCCAGTATTCGGGAGATTGTGGGTTCAAACCCCACTGTCGGCAGGCCTGAAGATGGTTTTCCGTGGTTTTGCATTTTCACACCAGGCAAATGCTCGGGGTGTACCTTAATTAAGGCCATGGCCAGTCCCTTCCCACTCCTAGCCCTTTCCTGTCCCATCGTCGCCATATGACCCATATGAAACGGTGTGACGTAAAACACTTGTAAAAATATTCTTCTTCTTTAACCATTGTTCGTCTACTTTTGAATAAAGTACCCATCAAACTGATTCCGTGGCGTTCTGCGTTGGGCAGTTTCAGTCCAGTTTCTCCCCGCGTGGCGCTAAGTACCTTCTTACCAATTTGCCTGAGGTTGGCTCACTCTCCTTCGCGAACCTTGGAGTCTCCGGTGTACAACAGATTTAGTCCATTTATTGTCACATCTTGCAACATGGATAGCCCATTAGTATTCTTATAGCATGAATTTGTTATATGGGTGGGTGACATCCAACAGTTTATGTGCGGTGGAAGAGACGTCACATTAGTCGTTACTGTAGGCCTTGGTCGCCAAAGGTGCTGCGGCTACCAGTTAAGTTCCCTTGACGTAGTGTTAAAGTTCTCCTTGATATAACACTGAGTTTCATTTATTGGAAAACAATCATGACCATTAGCTTTTCGTAAAGGGAAACGTCTCTTATTTCCTTGAGGTTTTCAATGCCGCAAACAATTTTGTCCCACAGTGAACCGTGTCCTAATTATGGCCTGTTTTATCTTTTTTGACATGAATATATCTTAGGGATTGGGAGGTTATTCGAAAATTGGAACGTAAGTGACGTCACAAACTGTTTTACCTAGCTAAATTTACCTTACGCAGTGCACGGGCTGTAGATTTGTATAAATAGTGTGTGTTGAAATAGAAGGCACTAGTAGTGTAGTACCATGGCCAACTAGATCTACGTTACATCAAGTCAGCCATGGTTGTACCAAGTACACTATGGACAATACTGGACACTTCCGTATTCTCCCATACTAACTGCGAGACATGTTGACAGTGGCGCACCTGGCGGCAGGATTGAAACTAAACGAGTTGCATGTTAAAATTGATAGAAATAATGAAACTCAGTAATGTGATTTCGTTTTGTCCGAATTCTTGGCTGAATGGTCAGCGTTGAGGCCTTCTCTTCAGAAGGTCACGGATTTGATTCCCGGCGAGATGGGAGATTTTAATCGCGTCTGATTAATTCTTCTTGTTCGGGGAATGGGTGTTTGTGTTTGTTCCAACACTTTCTCTTCATATTCAGACAACACACTGCACATAACAGAAACATGCAATGGTGAGTGATTACTGGTCCTCGGATTTTTTGGTGCTAAAATGTTATTTAGCTGCCTAAATAGGCTGCCAAATAGGGTCTAAAATATTTTAGGTAGCCTATTTTAATAGTCATCAATTACAATACCATGTTTATTTTGCTGAATTGATAATAACTCGTTAGAGGGAAATATAAAACACGTTTCCCTCTATTCTTTGCTGCCGAACGTCTTTCAATAAATGAAACTCAAAAACTTATAACGATTTATTTGCATCACTTCACAGGCATGTGTATAGAGGTTAGTTTTGTGTACAAATCTACGGGCCGAGCACCTCTCAAGGTCACTGTTGGTAAGTGAAACATGAACGCCTTCTTATTTCAAAATGTAACCACACTGACTAGAATCTGAAACGAATGATAATGGAAAATGACCATCAAACCAAAAATCAGTGGATCCACTTCACAATGCCTTATTTTCTGACATGATGCTTGTTGTCCAAAGAGGTTCAAAATCCTGGTCACCTGCCCCTCATAATTATACTAATCAATGGAAAAGCGCAACCATGGTGCTCCTCATATAGTGGTACTAATCACAGGCAACGTAGATTCATAGTGATACTAATCACAGGTAATACATACCCATGTTATTTGACACAACAAAGTACTACTCACAGGTAACAGACCCATTGTGTTACTCACAAAAATGCATTACTCACAAGCACATAACGATACTAATCACAGCCAATGGAGACCCACAGTGTATCACATATTATGGCACCACCCATAGGTAACACAGACCCATGGTGTTCCTCACATAATGGTACTACTTACAGGCAACGCAGACCCATGGTGTTCCTCACAAAGACGTACTAATCAGAGGCAACGTGGTGTTCTTCATATAGTGGTACTAGTCGTAAGTAACGCATACCCATTCGAAATACAGGGGAACCAACAACAATTTAGCGCAGAGCAAGGCACCTTCTCATGCACTGACATTAGTCAATGTATTCGAGCGCGCCCGCTCCCCCGCCTTGGCGAGATGCACACGATGATAATAATCACATGTTATCTCATGGTTCAAATTCCATCATCCATCGGTTGCCCCTTTTAGACGCCGCTATCGACAGGCAGGAGATACCGTAAGTGAACTCAAGTAAATGCAAGTGGAAATGATGTATCGCAAGCCTATCCTTCTTCATTTATTAAAACTTACGGTGAGTTCCACTTAGCGGATTTCATGAAGGTGATCGGAGAGAACACATGTGTTCTTGGAACTTCCCCACCATCCAAACATGTTGCCAATGTCGACTACCAACCCACCAACCTTTCCTATGCAATGCTGTCACCTGACTTCCGCCTCGCTCTCTACATCTGGTAGAGTGATATTTACAGCACTTTATCCACACCCCATTGATCCTGTTAAATGATACCCACACTTTTTATACGCAACACTACAGAATATTATATGGGATGTAAAACAAGGAGATTAGTACAACTGGAGGTATGGGGGAAGGATTAACTTGCGTGGAAATGTTGCCCGTAAAACTTTTAATACTTACAAATATTTTCAATAACTGTAATATAGGAATTTATAGCACTCTGTACGCCCAAACAGTGTAAAGAAAAATTTAAACCCAAGCAATGCTGACAACATAAACACAAAAAATACTGTGTTAGCTCGGCTACCGATTAAAAGTGAATTGATTTCACTTGGTTCTAAACTTTGTAGTTCCGTTCTACCTTCCATGTTGTAGCCTACATTAACCGCACAACCTGGTGGGGAAACCTGAGTACTCTATGGAGAGTAACTAGATTGTGAGAAGTAAACTTACCAGTGCTGAAGCTCAGGTGTTCATCTCCTCTCCGTAAGATTACATATACGAAACCCGGTTCCAGTTATCGACATTTAAGAGTGGTAACACAAACATTAAGATAGGTGATGAACCCGTACAGTAAATCCGTCAATTTTGCTACTTGGGAAGCATTTTTATCTAGGACAATAGATGAACCATACAAATCAGGAAGGGGATTCCCTAGGGCTAAACGAGCCTTAAGTAACAAGGAACAGCTTCTGACAAGCAGGAACATAAAAATTAAAATTAGGAAATAGTTTGTCAAAATGTATGTGTGGAGTGTTTTGTTGTATGACTGCGAAACACGGATCTTAGCAAAACAGGATGTAAAACGCCTGGAAGCAATGGTATGGTGGGCATGGAACAGGGGGAGGAGGAGGAGGAGGTTAAAAATACGCGGGACGGAGAAAAATGTCGAACAAAAGATTCCATAAGGAAATAGGTGAAAGAAGAGAGTTGAGCACCGCTATTAGAAAAGCGGAAAACCTTATTCCTTAGCCACACACTACGTCATAAATTCGTAACGATCATATTGGAAGGGAATATTCTGGGGAAGAAGAGAAGAAAAGAAGTATCTGGATAGCTTGATGGGCAGATTGAATTTCAGGAAATACGCTGACTTGAGACGCTCAGCGAGGAGAGGCAAATGTGGTTGCAGCGACAAAGCCTTGCCTTTAGGATATGAATGAAAATGTGTGATCAGATTAGATGGTACGTTAAGCATTCGTATTTAAGGATGCAATTCTGGCCTGTCTTACGAATAGTTGCAGTCGAAGGAATAATAGCAAGGTTGCCCGGATGAAAATGAACATTATTACTGCTATAAAGAGATGGTCTATGAGGGTAGTTATTTGAAAAACAGCATTGCAAATAATCATGGGTGCTATTAATTCAGTCATAAAACCATCTGTTGTCCATACAAACAGAAGATTACACATTCGTAGAATAGTGCCCAGACGCGTGAAGCATGGACCATCAAGAAGAGTGAATTCCGAACCACCGGTGATGAAATGAGATTCATGACAAGTACAGCGGGATACACGCGATGGGGCCACGGCAAGAACGAGGAGGTGATGAAAGAACTGAAAGGGGAACCCATGTTAAAATTCGTAGGTAGTATTATTATTATTATTATTATTATTATTATTATTATTATTATTATTACTGAAAAATGAAAACTACAACCTGTTTTCCAGTAAATGACCGGGTCAGGGATGTAATGAATTAATCCTATAGTGGCTATTAGTACGATGGGGTCGCCACTCCCAAAGTGATTTAGTAATGACTGATAGATGCTATACAATGAGAATGGAAGATTGTTGCTGGATCGAAAGATGACAGGAAAAACCGGAGTATTCGGAGAGAAACCTATCCCGCCTCCGCTTCGTCCAGCACAAATCTTACATGGAGTGCCCGTCTGAGCCACGGAGGCTATTATTATTATTATTATTATTATTATTATTATCATTATTATTATTATTATTATTATTATTATTATTATTAAGTCCGGCTCCATGGCTAAATAGTTAATGTGCTGGCCTTTGGTCACAGGAGTCCCGGATTCGATTTCTGGCAGGATCGGGAATTTTAACCATCATTGGTAAATTTCGCTGGCGCGGGGGCTGGGTGTATGTGTCTTCATCATCACTCCATCCCCATCACGACGCGAAGGTCGCCTATGGGTGTCAAATCGAAATACCTACACCTGACGAGCCGAACATGTCCTCGGACATTCCCGGCACTAAAAGCCATACGCCATTTCATTTATTATTATTATTATTATTATTATTATTATTATTATTATTATTATTATTATTATTATTATTAGTCGTGTATCATTTTAATTTTAATCATGTTACTGTAACAGGCAGCGGATCTTTGGGCAGTAATAGGCCTAGGTTAGAAAGCCCGTTCTTCCATAATATAGCGAGAGTAACAGATTCCAGGGGTTCGAATGGGCCGTACCCCGAATATTTATGCAAAACTCATAGCATAACCATCGTGCGGGCTAGTGTGCACTTGTTACTCGCTCCAATAAGTTTGTATTGTTACCTATTACTGATTAAAACCTAATATCACCATCAATAAAGACGTTACCCAGTTTTCTAGCCGGATGCCCATCCCTACGCTAACCCTATGCGTGTGTTTCTGTGGTGGTTATAAGTGCGCTGTGCTGTTTGTAGGTGAAGAGAAGCGTGTTAAGACTTAACACCCAGTCCTCGAAACAGATCAATAATTTACCTTAAGCAGTTAAAATCCTCTGTCCGGCTGAGATTCGAACTCGGGTCCGTGTAAGCTGAAAGCCAGCAAGCTGACCGATCAGCCAAGGGGAAGACAATAAGGATATACAAAGAAAGAACATGAATAAATATTCAATAGGAGATAAAAAACTATGGCGCAGCCCCAAAGGGCCTTGGCCTACCTTTTCTTTTTTTGCTAGTTGCTTTACGTCGCACCGACACAGATAGGTCTTATGGCGACGATGGGACAGGAAAGGGCTAGGAGTGGGAAGGAAGCGGCCGTGGCCTTAATTAAGGTACAGCTTCAGCATTTGTCTCGTGTGAAAATGGGAAACCACGGTAAACCATTTTCAGGGCTGCCGACAGTGGGGTTCGAACCTACTATCTCCCGAATACTGAATACTGGCCGCACTTAAGCGACTGCAGCTATCGAGCTCGGTCCTTGGCCTACCAAGCGACCGCTACTCAGACCGAAGACCTGCTGATTACGAGGTGTCGACGAATCCTCTCGGCCGTTATTCTTGGCTTTCTCGATCGGGGCCGCTATTTCACCGTCAGATAGCCCCTCAACAGTAATCACGTAGGCTGAGTAGACCTCGAACCAGCCCTCTGATGCGGTTAAAAATCAGTGACCTTTCCGGGAATCGAACCCGGGGCCTACGGTTATGAGGCAACCACGCAGGGCCGGCGATTCAATAGCAGAGAGGAATATACTTAGGGAATCAATAGTCAGCTTCAAATGTTTAGAGGAAAGGGTTAGCTGCAGGAAGGACTGGTCAGATGAAAGGATGGAGGCTGCACCAATACTGGCAAAAGAAGAAGAACAACAACAACAACAAATAAAAGGCAGATGATTAAAATTAATTTAGACGGCTGTAAACGAGGACGACGAGATGTCAGAATATTGTCCCGCAAGATGTTTCTCTACGTGCCAGTATGAATGTGTCCGCATAAGAACACGGACATGTATGAAATGTAGTAAATATATGTTAATTCGTATCGTCTCCTCGCTGAAGTGTCGGGCCTGGGGCTGACTTTCTTTGTAGACTGCGGGAGGGTGAAGTGGAGAATCTCGTGTTTGAACTGCTAGCACTTGGAGGCAAATAAGAGAGGAGCAACGGGAGTGGAAGAGAGGAATCGCAATAGAATTCTATCACATCACATCACGATATCACAGACGTTCCCTTAGGTTAGTGAGAAGAAACCTGGTGATATGAAAACAAATTGTACTAATGGAACACGTTTTTATCCCTGGCACCTTGGTGATGAAACTATCCCAAAATCGAGATGCAATGCGTACGACAAGCACGTGTCCGTAGGGAAACAGTGCTACTGTATCGATGATCTGTGTTCATGCTGTGGAGGGTTAAATAGTTCTAAAGAACTACAAGCGAGAACAAAAGGGGGTGATGATGATGCTTGTTGTTTACAAGGGCCTAACATCTAGGTCATCGGCCCCTAATGGTACGAAATGAGACTATATGTTATGACAATTTAAAAACCCATAATCCACTGTGACCAGAATTCGAAAACGTGAGGACGAAAAATGAATGGATGGTAATAATAATGTTATTTGCTTTACGTCCCATTGACTACTTTTTAAGGACTTCGGAGACGCCGATGTGCCGAAATTTATTCCCGCAGGAGTTATTTTACGTGCCAGTAAATCTACCTACACGGGGCTGTCGTATTTGAGCACCTTCAAATACCACCGGACTGAGCCAGGATCGAACCTGCCAAGTTGGGGTTAGAAGGCCAGCGCCTTAACCGTCTGAGCCACTCAGCCCGGTATGAATGGATGGATATGAAATTAAAACAATCAGTGGATCGGACCCGCAATGTTCCGCATTCCCAGAAACTACCGTTAAGCAATAGTAGTAGCACTGCTTCTAAAGCATAATACTAAATCGATGAAGCTTGTAGTCGAAACGGGTTCAAATTCGAGGTCATTGGCCCCTAATAATGGTACTTATCGCTAGGAAAGTTATTTGTCATGTTGAGGTACTAATCATAAGTAGGGCCCGGATGTTTACGCAGTAATAGGTTGGAATGCAAACTTCCTGAAGCGTGTAACAAGTATAGTCTACCTTCACAATGACTATGCTGCGGGGTTTGCATAAACAATAGGGGTACGGCCCATCAAAACCCCTATAATTTATGTTACTCTTGCTACATTATGGAAGAGCGGGTGGCCGACACTTCCTACTAACCAAATTAGTTTGCAATCTAAGCGGTTACTGCATAAAAATCCGGGCCCTAATCATAAGTAGCGTAGACTCGCGGTATTCCACACATTATCGTACTACTCACAGGTAATGTAATGCGCACATGTAACACAGACCTACGGTGTTTCTCACATAAGTGGGCTAACTTCAGGGACTCGCACTATTCCGTAGTGTTCCTCACATAGTGAGTACTAAGCATAGACAAGGCAGAACCATGGTGTCACTCGTATAGGGGTACGAATCACAGGTGCTGTAAAATTCTGATCCACACACTGTCGCTACTAATCACAAACCTATTGTGTACCTAACAATAGTGGTAGTACGCTTAAGTAAAATCGACCCATGGTGTTCCTTGCGTGATGGTACGGTAATTACAAGTAGTCTCATGGTTCTAATTTGATCATCCCTTCGTCGTCCGTCCCTTTTAGTCGCCTCTTACGACAGGCAAGGGATACCGTGGGTGTATTCTTCGTCTGCGTCCCCCACCCATAGGGGGTGAGAACAAAAGGATAATGATGGTGTTGATGAAGAGTATGTAGTTTGAACAAAAACAACAACGACTATAGTAAGGTATAAATAGGAACACCTACAACAAAAAGAGTTTATCTAAGGCCATCTACACACGGAGCTACTCATTTGTAATTGATTGGTAACTGAAGTTTCCGGCCGATTACTTGAGTGTCACTTCCTGTGTATTTCAATGGAAAGCCACACACGGCGCTACCAGTTAGTAATCTGTTAGTAACTAGTTTGTAATCAGTTCCAGGAGACTCGCGGAGCCAGTCACCAGCGAGTTTAGTTCCTCAGTTCCCAGTGATCAAGTGCCTTTTTACGATGGCGAGCGAACAAGTTTTCAACATAACGTTAGTGGGAGAAATTGAAAAAACAGCCCGTACTGTACAATTGTATGCTGAATGATTACGCACGAAAGGACATTACGGAGAAAGCATGGAATTATTTTCTAAGCTTTTAAATTTTTGGTAAAAATAAAGTTCACTTTTCTTACCTGAGAGTTATTAGCACTCTTTCCTCAGCACTCACACATTCCCTCATATTTGTATTTCGCTGTCGAATGGCAGGCGCAATAAGCTGCACCAAGTCCATATAACTGTGTTTGGCCACGATAAAAAGAAATAAATTTAGCATCTGTTTGTTCGAACTCCTTCACTGCTATGAATAATCTGCAGTGGATGTTCTTTTCAAGATATGGGTGAACCCAGTACCTTCTTCTATTATTTCTCCTGAAATAATGAGACACAATCATGTCTTCTTCGTCACTTGAGTCAGTGGTTGACATTCTAGCAAAGTTAAGAAGTGATCTAGCGAGTCCGCACCAAACTTTACAAATGCCTAATCAGGAAAAATCCGTCAACATACAGTAGCTTCGTGTGCGGAGCCGAGTCACTATTCAGTTACTAACCCCGGTTACAAACCAGTCACGTTTCTAATGAGTAGCTCCGTGTGTAGAGGGCCTAAAAATCTCAAAATACAACACTACAACACAGTAGTCAAACCGGAATGCCTGTACGCGAGTGAATGTCTAGTACAGAATTACAAGCTGAATAAATTGAAAGTACTGGAAAGAAAATGTATACGGAAAATACTCGTTCCGTTAAGAACTGCAGAACTTCGGAAATCAAGAAAAAATGAAAAATATACCGGAACATATGTAACATAACGGAAACAATGCGCAGGAGACGATAGATACTTTCTGGACATTTATACAGAATGGATGACAACAGGTTCATGAAACAGATCTTCAAATATCTTTGGAATAAGAAGTCAACAACAACCAGGATTCATGAAGTCAAGAAAGATTTGGAAATAACAATATAAGAGAAGCAAAAACAGGGAGAGAGATACTTAGAAGGAAAATGTAAAAAAATGGAAGGATTCCAAGGTCTTTCAAAATGGTCCGAGAAGAAGAAAACGAGACACAGTGAACAGATAAAGGAGAATTGGAGGAAGAAGGAAAAACAAAGGATGAAGCACTGTAATTGTCATGTGGTCTCCAGAAAGCCCTAAGGGACAAAGAAAGAAAAGTTATTTGCGTCGCACCGATACAGATACTGTAGGTCTTATGGCGACGATGTGACAGGAAAAGTCTATGAGTGGCAAGGAAGCGGTTGTGCCCTGGATTGAGGTACAGCCCCAGCATTTGCCTAGTGTGAAAATGGGAAACCACGGAAAATCCTCTTCAGGGCTGCCGACAGTGGGTTTCGAACCCACCATCTCCCGAATACAAGCTGACAACTGCGCGACCGTAACCGCACGGCCAACTCGCTCGGCAGAAGAAGAAAGAAGAGCAACAAGGAGAATTACGAAGAACAGGAGTGTTAGGAGGGTTACAAGGAAGATTAAGAAGAAGACGGGGATAGGGAGAGTTATGAAGAACAAGGAGGAGGAGGGCAGGAAAAGAAGATCATGAGGTGGACTAAAACGAAGAAGAACAAAACGTATACGAGACAATGAAGAAGACATGAGGCGGCTTAAGAAAAGGATAGGAAAGAAACAAAAACTTTAAAGGTAAATTTAAACAGAATGGACACGACTGCTGGCTGGCCTGCAGATGTTGGAGATTCACTTGATCAGCGTGAGACACACTCAGCAATACTGCCGCCGTGTGGAGCTGCTCTACTTAGAATTGCTTCTTACACATTACGCATGCAAACTGCTTGCAGCACGGTACAGCGGGTGGCAGAAGCAGAGGGGAAAACGAAACTACTATCTGCCTCACGAACATCGCACTGTACTTTAAGCACGTCTTCGGACAAACCATTCGCTAAATTTTTTTACGAACTGCGGACAGTCGTCCCTGACTTCCTTAAAGTTATTTGCACTTATCTCACAGATACTTTGTATATTGTAAGGTTGTAGTGTTCTGTATGTACGTAACTAGCAGCCGTTTGCTAAGACTGCCCCACTTACAGTGTCCTTGACGGTCCTACTCTACGAAATGGGCACGAACGATAAGGATTTCTGTATCTACCGGGTGGGATCTACGCCGGATTGGCCCTTGTTAACGAAACATCACAGATGATGATCCACACACAACAGTAAATTTCTAAGGTTACAAATGCAGCTACTTTAAAAAAAAAATAATGTTTCGACACGACGATCTCTTAATTTCCACTTGCACAGATCAACGGCGATGAGATTTCTTCGGACTTCGTTTCAGGCTTTGCTTTACTCGTGTTCGAACACTTTTCGGATAGTTAAGGATTTTATTCGCTACAGAGCCCGTAACACGCCACGTTGACACTACGTTCTGCATTGAAGACTTTGCTGGAGCTTTTGCCAAAACACTTCTAGTGTTAAACTCTTGCGCAAATAGTTCCGCACAGGTTTTGAACCACGAATTATGCTCCGCACATCACCCGACAATGAACACGCGCTGTTTCTTCGTGAGCTCCAATTTGTGTTGCACTCAACTGGACACTAGACACGTCTGCTCCTCTCACTATGTAATAACTGGAGTTCGGATTATTAGGTACTGATAGGTTAGAATGCAAACTTATTTTAGCCAGTAACAAGTATACCCTGCACTGTACAACGGTTATGCTATGAGATTTGCATAGATATAAGGCATACAGCCTATAAAACTCCTTGAATTTATGCTACTCTTCCTACATTATGGTACAACGTTAAGCCAGTAACAAGTATACCCTACATTATACAGCGGTTATGTTATGAGATTTGCATAGATATTAGGGATACAGCCTATAAAACTCCTTGAAGTTATGCTACTCTTCCTACATTATGGTACAACGGGTTGCATGACACTTACTACAAACCGAATTACTTTGCATTCTAACTTATTACCACCTAAAAATCCGAGGTGTAGTAATGACAGAGCGACGTACTGGGGAGATGTGAACGCACTGCCTTTTGGCAATAAACAAGTGGTGCATCAAAATCACGGTTTCCAGTGTTTCCTGTGACGCGCAGTTCTCTTGCTCATTAACAAATGTCAATTGCGCGTCAGTCTTGTAAGTATTTTCCGGCAGATTTTTATTTTGGTCACCCTATACAACAGTACGATAGCAATTCCCTTGATGAGCAACATATCTTTCCTTACAGTTTCATTCCCTTACTCCTGACGTCAGTAAAGACAATATACTACTTCTCATATTTAATATGAAAACAAGCGGGTACATTTTTAATATACTGCCACCGCCTCGAGAAAGACAGGCGTATTTTTGCTTTTTTTTTGTTCTGGTTCCATTTCAAATAGCATGTCGCGCTATTCCTTCCCGTCCTTCCCACTCCCCTCTCAACACACTGCTGCCGTCACATGGGAAATTCTCTCGTTCCTCAAACGGCGATGACGACGACGCCACCACCGCTGCTTCTTGTCGTCGACTGTAAAGTGAAAAATTTGAGAAGACGGAGTCGTATTGGCTTTCTAAGATCGGGGGTTTGTAATGTGGAGGCCAGGGGTGGGGAAAATGTTGTAAAGTGCTGCACAAGACGCGGACGGGTGCAAAGAACACACTACGTCACTCCTAGCAATGACATCGTAGCGACTGCCCACGTGTCTAGCCTATCTTTTACCCTTCGATTGTAGGGTACGTCAGTCATTTCTACATGGTTCTGAAGACTGGTTACAGCTTCACGCAGCCTACATGAGAAGAACTGTGGAGCTAACTGACAGTCATACAGAGGCCTGGGCTAAAAAGCGAACAATAATCGTCAATTCGTTACGCTGTCTTCGCGTAAAGAGGAGTTAATACTTGGTGGAAGGTTGGAAAATAGGGCACATGGTAATGGAGCCATGTTTCATCACCAGTCACAAGGCTAGCCATGAAGTCGGCTGGATCTTGATCATGGCGTTGCTGAAGTTCTCTTCACACGTCCACACGCCTCTGCTTTTCGTCTGCAGATAATAGTCCAGGCACCCACGTGGTCCACACTTTCACCTACTGTAAGTGGGCGTGCACGATCCGCTGCAGGGTGTTTCGGCTAATTCCCGTGGCTGCCTCCATTTCCGTATGCATTTGTTTTCCTGGATGGCCTGTTCGACCTTCCACCGTAAACTGTTCTCCGTGACGGCGCATGTTCTCCACAGACTACCACCGAGCGCCGATGAATTTCTGCAGTGGTCACGCCTTCTTCCCATCGGAACCGAGTCGTATAGCGCTGTCCCTCACGGTTGATTTCCATGTTGTCTGCTTCTAGGCTGACAGTGTTGTTATGAAATGGCTATGACGAGTGCATTCGTTGGCCCCTGTGCGTGTAGTTCTACCAAACGGTGGAACAAGACACTAGTTAGAAGTCACCACCTTCAAAAGTGAAATGTGAACCATACCCGGACGTACAAATGAGAGTGCTTTTAAATGGACAATAGATAAACAACATTCGTTCACAATATATCATTGAAAGAGTAGCATTGCCTAGCCATTAATACGGTCCTGATATAATATAAAGTAAACCAAAGTTATGGTCATAAGTAAAACTTCATCCCTTCAAGTCATCTAGTAATTGCCCATAAACCTGTTGAACGAGTTCGGAAACACATTTACCTCAGCACCATCGTTAATGACCAATGGGATAATTCGGTTGAAGTGAAGTCCTGCCATTAATACGGTCCTGATATAATATAAAGTAAACCAAAGTTATGGTCATAAGTAAAACTTCATCCCTTCAAGTCATCTAGTAATTGCCCATAAACCTGTTGAACGAGTTCGGAAACACATTTACCTCAGCACCATCGTTAATGACCAATGGGATAATTCGGTTGAAGTGAAGTCCTGCTTTGGAAAAGCTAAGACCGTGTTCAACAAAATGGGAAAACTGTTTAAATGTCGTGACTTAACACTACTTTCAAAAATGAGACTTCTTCGCTGCTATGTATTTTCTGTTCTCTATGACGGTGCTGAAACATGGACTTGCACGAAGACGCAGAGTAAAATATTAGAGACCTTTGAGAAGTGGCTATACCGAAGGATGCTAAGAATGTCATGGACAGATCATGTCACAAATGCAGGAGATCCTTCGACGAATGAGAAAAGATAAGTAAGTACTTATCACTGTAAAAACGAGAAAGCTGCAATACCTCGGTCACGTCATGAGAAACAGAAGCAGGTATAGTCTACTGCAATACATCCTGCAAGTACAGATACCTGGAAAGAGCTATGTTGGCAGGAGACGAATCTACTGGCTAAAAAACCTCAGAGACTGGACTCTCAAGACACCGGCAGAGTTACTCCAAGCAGCTCAAAACATACAAGACACAACCAAGATGGTTGCCGACAACCGGATCGGATAGGCACCAGAAGAAGAAGGCGATCTTGAACAAATCTGGATCACGGCTGTTCAGTACAGCTCGGAGAACGTAATGTGAACAGGCCTTTAGTATTCCGTTCTTTTTATGCTATCCATACCATTCAGTATATGTCAACTAGGAGAGAATATGTGATCGTTTGGAAGGTTACAGACAGATAAGCGGTACGTTTCGTCTGCCCACCTCATATTTTTCCTGTCAGCGGGACGTCCGTACTAATCGCATAAGAATCTCACACTAATGAAGCAGGCCATTCAATCCAATCTTGAGTTATTTGAAACTTATTACAGGAGGGGTTGATCCTGGGTGTGACTAAGAAAATAATGGTGTCGAGTGGAGAGGAATGAAGGGTGAAGGAAGATGGAAGAGACGCACTGCCAATTGTGAAATTTCCCAGTCTTTAGGGAGGGTTCAAGGAGGGAGGAATGCAAGGCGATGATAAAAAAGAAAAGCCGCAATTGATGGGTGGTGTGGAAGGGGAGAGTTTAGGGCGTGATAGGACAGAACAGTTAGTGGGCAGAATTATCGCTCAAGGGAGAGTCACCCTCCAGGAACTTTACTTAGTACAGAACTTGGAGCGTTTAACCGGAGACGGAAATCAGTCAGGGGTGATTGACTGCCTGCTATAGTCTGGATCTTAGAATAGCGCCCGTATGTCTACAAAACCCCAAGTTCCCTTTGATGATTTCTCAAGTGTACTAATTTTGTGATATACTTTTAAAATAAAAGAAAGGAACAACCCGGGTGCAAACTGGTTACCAAAGTACTTATCTGCCAAGACGATTGTAACAAACAGGCCCCCTCCATAGGATTGGAGCGTTTTGCGGAATAACGCCCTAACCCTTAAAACATGACAGAGATACCCACTGACAGTTACAGTCTTCGGATACAAAGATTTATTACACATAGGCGTGCTATAACACTCAAATGACGTATATTTTTATTATTTTCATGTCTGAAAGACACTGATTGATTACGACTAGAGAAACCTTTACATTTTTAATTCAAGGTTTATTGGATGGAAATTAGCCGAAATAAATTTAAACATAATCAAAATTGTTCTTATATTCAATTTAATGTTTAGAAGAAATACAATAAGATGATTCCACGAAGTATAATTCCTATTTTACAGATGAAACTTTAATATGATATTTAAAAAGAAGTGAATAACTTTATTTTATATTTTAAACTAGATGTTGTACCTGTGTTTGACTACGGGATTCTACATGAAGTCGTGCACACGTGAAAAATATTTTATTAAATTGCATAACAAAATAGGCATTTAAAAATTAAATTTTAGGCGCTTTCCCCTAAGCTACAACTTCATTCCGTCGTGAACAGTTATGTATAGCCTACACTGTAGTTCTTCATTCCCCGACTTTAAATACAAATTTTCATTACATTCTGTTCGCCCGTTTTCTCGTGGCTTGACACTGATATGGATTCAGCAACAAAAAACGAAATTCATGAATATCTTTTATCATAGCCTGTGCTGTTAAAATGTATAAGACATAAATGATCGGAAATTTAATTCTATATAACTTTAGTTACGTAGTATTTATGGACAGCGCTACTAATAAAATAAACATTTGAGAACTGAATGGTAGACCTTCCCTAAATTGCCATTTCACTCAGCGTGAATAACATTATGTATAGCCCAAGTTGCAGACCCTCATTCCCCGACTTTACATACCGATTTTCTGTAAATTATATTCAGTCATTTTCTCGGTGATGCCCGTAAGTACGTACATACATACATTACATTACATTACATTACATTACATTTATACATACATACAAATGACGGAAAATTAAAAAGTGAATTTTCTTGTTACTGTGGACACAACCCATACAGAGATACTGTTATTTTTAAATTCTGAGCAATGCACCGAAAAACCTCTTATTTTTTATATATAGATAAAGGTCTCAATAGAAAGTTTCTGCAAACAGGTGCAATCATTCGGTTCACTGAAGGAGCCTACGGTGTTCATCATTCGACACATTATCATCTTAGGGTAATGGAGTAATATTCTTTCCCCACTGGAGGAAAGGAAGCACTTGGGTGTGTAAAAAGATAGGTATGCATGCGGACAAATACACAAGCAATTAAAATGAACTGTAATGTCATCCCAGTCTCCATCGAAAGAGTCTTAATACATCCCTTTGCAGAAGACGCGACGAGTTCGAAACCTTACTTCATGTATTAGGGTTCTGTCGTAAGAGAGAGTTGAATGATGAGAATCAATCAAGACAATACAGTTTGCACAATGATCGCTGGAAGTCTCCATAAATAACACTTTGAGGGGCAGTAATCAACTGATTATTTTAAATTCATAATTATTTTCTTCATTTTTAAATCATAGTCGTAAATAAATTCTATTGAAGAACCCTTACTACATTCACATGTGCTTCCAAGATCCCCTCGAGCTTATGCAAACCTTCTAACATCGGAATATAACTGGCTAAATTCCCCTTGGAGCTCGAATAAAGAAAATGGCAATCTACCCTCAATGTTCCTAAAAACTCAGCTCCCTACTTATTAATATCTAAAAGCCAAACCACATCACTGCTGTAACTCTTTCTTTCGTTTGGACACGGTGGAAGGCTTAATGATTCTTAGCTCTAAGTAATTTAAAACAAGGCACGTTCTGGGCGGAAATGCTCTTAAGTGCGGCTAATAAAGAAGCATGTTAAAAAGAGTAAAGCCGTGACCGGGGCAGCACCTGCTCGTATTGTGGGTGGTCTACATCAGCAGGCAAAACTAAATTATTATACAAACATATCGTTAAAAGAACAAGCGCTTCTCCCATTACCATGCTGATACAGCCTGTTCGCAAAGTTTAGTATCTCGGAACATCTGGTTGTTATTACTTCGTTATTGCTTAGTGTTCGTATGTGAGATCGAAAAGTTCAGTGGAGACATGGCTGGCTTCTCTCCAAACTAGGAGCTGTTCCAAATCTCACAAATATATACAGGATTTTTGAAAAGGATATTTACCTCCCTGTGCTTTGATATCCACGTAAAGATGAAGTCAGCAATAATAAAATTTGCGGCGATAACCAGTACTATCATATACTGTAAAGTAAGCAGGCCATTGTCAGCATACAAACGAAATATAAAAACTTCGTCACTAAGATAAGGTCGTAGTTATACACTCGGATAATTTAAATTTTCTGCAGATATGACTTAATATATTCGAATTTCGTTTTTACTCAACTGCAGCATAAATAGAGTTAATCGATCGTTACAGTCTTAGGGTCATGATTCTGGGGATGAAGTTCATTTTCAGCGACTGATATGACATCGTCAGGAAATAAAATACTTAGGTGAAATTATCGGGAACATTGGAAGAAAAAAAGGGCTAAATTAACACATGCAGAAAAATTACGTAAAGCCTACACAATCCCTTGGAATATGTCCACTAAAGCCAAACTCCGCCACTTCCACACAGTTGTTCTCGCAGAGGTACTCTACGCAAATGGGAGGTCGTCCTTAACCTTCAACATCAAACACAGAGAGAAAAGAACGGTAGATATTCAGGAAGATATTTGGACTCAGGATTTAAGACGGTATCTGGATTCGTAAAAACTCATAAGAACTGTATTCAACGACTGAAAAGTTCTCCTCAGTTGCACGGAAGAGGCGTATGCAATTTTACGGACACATAGCACAAGTGGACGACTCTCGACTGACCAAAAAAGTATTTTGCGTCATTATTGGAACACGACAAACCAAATTACGCTGGTTGGTAGACCCTTAAAGCGACCTCACATACATTAATATTGACCAACTGACACCTACACGCACCACATTTGAAGAGAAAATCAATTCACATAGGGTCTCACCAAGAACCCAACAGCCAGGAACTTGAAAGTCAAAAATGCTTGGACGCAAGAGAGAAGAGAAAGAAGCCCATAGTGAAAGGATGAGGGAGTTTTGGTTTTAGAAGGTAAGAAGAACAAGAAGTCCAGTGCTAAATAATGCTTCTACGCGCTCCTTAGAGGGCAAAATGCATTATACATATAATAAATAAATTTATTCATCATAACTTATTTGCAGATTCTCATTCATCTTATTCCATTTTCACATGTTACAATTTACATTTGTTAAACACATATATTTTATCAAAAGTTGATACAGTTTCAGTATAATGTTACAATTGAAAAACTCCCTGGTGTAAGGATGTAAGGAACAAGTCATTAATTTTTCAGGAGAGAGGGAAAAATATTTTTGGAGTTTAATTCATGGAAATACACTACTTGAACCAACTGTATATGGAAGTGCACAAAATGAGTTCATCTATAATAATAATAATAGTTTTGTGTGGCTATTTCTAGCCCGGTGCAGCCCTTGCAAGGCAGACCCTCCGATCGATGAGGATGGGCGGCATATACCATGTGTAAGTAACTGCGTGTTATTGTTGTGGAGGATAGTGTTGTGTGTGGTGTGTGTGAGTTGCAGAGATGTTGGGGGACAGCACAAACACCCAGTCCCCGAGCAATGGTAATTAACCATTTAAGGTTAAAATATAAGACCCTACCGGGAATCAAACCCGGATCTCTCTTAACGGAAGAGCACTGCGCTGACCATTCAGCCACGAAGCCGGACAGTTCATGTAAATAAATAATGCATGAATTGAGAGTGATGCAATGGAAAATAAATAAGAAATAAATAAATAAATAAATAAATAAATAAATAAATAAATAAATAAATAAATAAATAAATAAATAAATAAATAAATAAATAAATAAATAATAAAGAACAAATCCTGTACTTGAATTTGGAAATATTGTAGTTATTTTTATTATTAAACTAATAACAATTAAAATGTCAAACATATATTTCAAAATGATATACAGCGAAACCTCGATATCTCGATACAGTCGATATCTCTAACCTCCATTACTTGAATTTTCAGTATCTCGAAGTAATTTAAATTTCCCGGCCGTTTGTCCTATTCTTCACGAGTATTTATTTCTCTATTATTCGAAATTAGGTTACACGAATTTTTTGATTACTCAAAGCAAACATTTCTTCCCTTGAAGCAAAAAATAGGCCTACTCTGTAACTCGAATTTTGTGCAACATTGACTGTGCAATATGGCATTTGTAGGTTTGTGAGGAACAGTTATCAATATACCTCGGATTTTTAGGTGATAATAGGTTAGAATGCAAAATAATTTGGTTTGTAGGAAGTGTGATGCAACCCGTTGTACCACAATGTAGGAAGAGTAGCATAAACTCAAGGAGTTCTATAGGCTGTACCCGTAATATCTATGCAAATCTCGTAGCATAACCGTTGTACAGTGTAGGGTATACTTGTTCCAGGCTTATGTAAGTTTGCATCTAAACTATCAGCACCTAATAATCCGGACTCTAGTTATCAAGTAAAGAAAGGGTTACAGTTATGCTGGGAGATAATATGACGGGAACCGAAAAATTAAAAACTTCTAGTGATCGGAAAATCGGCGAAGCTCCGCTGTTTCTCGGGTGTGATCACGTACGAAAGCAACCCCCGAAGTCGCGGATGACAAGCTTCATTTACAAATTTCGTCTGAGTAGTATTGACGAGAAGTTTCAAACTTAGGGAGGAAAGGTGAACAGTAACTATGTTTCTTGTTTCACTATTGTAGGCTCTGTTTCCTGTCTTCTAAAAAGTTATTATAATAAGGGTTATAATTAAAGTGATGCCATAAAATAGTTTGTATATTTTGAAATACTGGTTAAAGTAATGTATTCAGTATAAGCCGGTAGATATATATGATTCAATTATGTGCTCTACATGCTCGAAAACGGTATTCTCTATATATCTCAAAATTTCGGTAACTCGCAATATAACATTTAGCTTCCCAGGTGATTATTACCATGTTCCTGACATATCAATCTTAGCATGTTTCCGACCTTGTTCTCGAATATAGATATTCAAGATTACTTGGCAGTTCGTTCACAAGTTTTGACACTAGCACTTATAATGTTGTTCTAGCATACTTACTCAGTGAAACTGTTTGTTCATAATAACACTCAGCGTTCCTTATTCTGAGAGCCCGGCTCGTTGGTCTCTTGAAGACTATGTGAAAAAGTGAACTTACACTCTATGTAGTCATAGCCGTGTTGCCTATGTTCAGGTGGTTTCATAAATGGCCAGAACTTGGAAGTGAATGATGATGGTTTTTTTTCCCTGTACGTCGCATAGGTAACGCAGACCTATGGTGTTTCTCACATAATGATGTCGCCACTCACAGGCACTAATCACAGGGATTCTTACTATCCCGTGGTGTTCCTAGCATAGTGGGTGCAAATGACACGCAACGCCCAGACCCGTGGTGTTTCTCACAATGGTAGTTATCACGGGTATTGCAAACCCACAGTGGTCCGCTCTCTGCTGTTACTAATCACAAACATATTGTGTACCTAACATAGTGGTACTATTCGCAAGTAAAGGCGACACATGATGTTCCCCGCGTTATGGTACTAATCACAAGTAGTCTAACGGTTCCAATACAATCATCCCTTGGTCGCCCCTAACGACAGGCAGGGGATACCGTGGGTGTATTCTTTATCTGCGTTCCCCATACACAGGGTGTAAACTTGGAAGTGTGACATACTTCTTGATTCACCCTCGTAGCTCGATTATCAGAGAGCAGTAAAGCTCAGTATTTCTACAGCTCCTCCACTTAACTGACGTAAGAATAGACCTGTGTTCCTCTTACAAATCTAAATTCACAAACAGGTAGCTAACTCACTGTCCTAGTTGAAGTCTCCACTAGAACACTGTAATGTTTGAAAGCTACAACTAGCCACCTTGTTTGTGTGTGTGTATCCAACTTCTCACATTGTTACAGCAGCCATTAGAATGTTTATGGCTCTGGACGAGCTGAGAACGACTGCTGGGTAATAAAAGACCTCTTCATCAGTTGACTAAGCCATAACGTGCCATCTACTGCTGGTCCACAACAAAGTGACCTTGCACCACACAGCTTGGAAGATACAATGTTTTTCCGTAGAAGCATGGCCTGAATTTTGCTTTTTCCTAATAAATGACGAAAAATAAGTACAGAGTTACATAAAAATCCTCAGAAAAAATGTTCAAATGAGCGAGAAACTGAGCCAAAATATTGAAGGAAAAAAAGATATAAGTCTGCATTGTTCACATTACCTTTAACTCTTAACGGAGTGATTACAATTAATGCCGTCAAATAATGATAATAATAATACGATGAACACGATGACTTCAAAAAGGCATATGAGTCTATAGATAGACGGACACTCTTCCGTGCACTGGAAGAATTCAAAGTAGACAGGAAAACAGAGTTAATCATGCAAACACTAACAGGGACCACTTCCAAGGTTAAATTCTTAAGGGAATTGTCTGAACTCTTTTATGTTAAAACAGGAGTCCGACAACGAGATGGGTTGACCCCTTTATTATTTAATATTGTTTTGGAAAAAGTGATTAGGACTTGGGAAAAAGTCGGTAAAGGAATAACCATTGGCAGATTACGTGAAAACAAAATTAATTTACAGTGTTTGGCCTTCGCTTATGACTTAGCAGTGTTGTCCAATAACAGACAGGAAGCGATTGCATCAATTAAAAAACTCCATGAAATTGCATCCAGATCAGGACTCAAGGCCCCATATCAGAAAACTCACTACATGGAAGGATCCCTTCGGTACGTAGATGGACAACCGATGAAAACCCATCATGGCAAAATATCCCAAGTGTCTAAATTCAAATACCTGGGAGAAGTCATACAACCTTCAGGATTCAATCGTGAAGCAAACATAGAAAGAGTCCCTAAAATACAGACTCACATGGAGCAGATATAATAAAAAATCTACATCTTGAAATGCAAAATTAAGACATTATAACATTCTAATCAAGTCTGAAGCACTATATGCATATGAAACACTGATCATTGGGGGCAAATCATTGATTGAAGACGTAGAAAAGCAAGAAAGAAAATTTCTGGATAAGGAATTTGGATGATAAGGAAATATCATGACCTGTACCTACACAGAAAGAAAATCTCAGATACATTTAGGAAAATATATTTGAAATTTTATGGACATATTCTCAGAATGAGTAAGCAGAGATTGACCAAAAGAATTCTGAACCTTGGCTTATCAATGAAAGTAAAAAACAATTGGCTGCTCGACGTTGGAAAAGATCTTTAGGAAATAGGCATCACAGAGGACATTGTGTTAGACAGATCTATGTTCAGAAAATTAGTCGACAATCACCGCTTTGAACATCATCTAAGCACTACCACAAACAAAACTTGGTCAGAAGATCGCAAGAAAAGCCACAGCGTGAAGATGAAGAGATTTTGGGAATAGAAAAAAAGCAACGAAATCAGTTAAATAAGTTCAATAGAGCTCCTTAGCTGGGCATAACGAAATAATAATAATAATAAGTTATACTAATAGAGGTGTTGAAATAGACTGTTTAGCATTTGCAGATCATTTTGCCATTCATTCAGAAAACTTGACAAATGCAGCAATACGAGTCAATCTCTTGGAAGTGAAACCCACCACAACAGGTTTAAGAATTTATGAAATTTATAACAAATACTTCAGAATTTACAACCACAAAAATTAGTCAACTGAGCAATGTGATATTTGGGAGAAATAATTCAAGAAAACGGTTTAGAAAAACCCGTTGTAGAAGAAATGATACACAGATTGAAGGACCATAGTGGACGTATACAATTAAAATCTCCTTTAAAAAAAGCTTAGTCATTAATCACAGTGTAAAAGAGTCTTATGTTTTCCAGCAAAGAATTTGTGGGTAAAACTATAAATTGTTGCTCAATCTTTTATTTCTTGCTACTATTGATATAATACGTTCCATTGATAGAATAATGCATTTTTTTAAAATGTGTAATAAAATTGGACCTGTTTGTACAGCGGGAACTTTGCATGTTGTGTAGTTAGAAGGCGAAATTGCCGGGCTAGTATATGGAGTAATTCTCTTGCCGGTCGTTCCTTATCTTGGAGGACAAACCTTGACCGGTTTTGCGCTGTGACCTTTATTAGTACATAATTCTTAATACAACTGATGGACTGAAAACTTTCTCATTTAGGACAAAAATCAGGCAAGACCGAAATGACTGACTCAAGGAAATTCTATATGAATAAATTCTAAAATGAACTGAGTTCTCACGCATCAGAGGAATAGGAATGAATTGCATCGAAGTTACATCTGCGGCACTCACATAGAAGAGAATTGTATTGTGTTTACAGCTGAATATGGTGTTACAATTAAGTAGAAATGAGCTTTCGCCTCTGGTATTTGCTTGTCAACCCTGCAGCAAATAACAGGGGTGGAATACCCGAGAGATATAAGGGATTGTTCCTAGGATATGCGGGGGAGAAAGCTATGTGTATTATAACGTGTGAATTGTTGACCGAATACGCGATATGTAGCAGGTTATTTCCCCTGCGATAGCGACAGAAGTCCGTGGACAAATATTTTTAAATTTAAGACTAATTTATTTACTTTTCAAAATTTGACGGTCAACAAGTATAACAAATTGGACCAGTTCCTGTCAACTTTGTGTCCCATGACGTCAGTTTACTGTGCTCGTGGGCTTGTCAAGCTACGGTTAAGTTTAGATAGCAGTTGAGGTGTGCCGCGGCTTTTTCTTTTGCTAGTGGCCGTGCCATTAATTAAGGTACAGCGCCACAATTTCCCTGGTATGAAAATGGTAAACCACAGAAAAATATGAGGATGAGTTTCGGACCGAAAGAGTAACTTCTCATGAAATGTATGTTCTCGAGTAAATCATGAGAACTCCCGTAAGTACCTAGGTATTAATATAAGGAATGATCTTAACTGGTGTAATCACTTTATCGAGATTCTAAATTCCACGATTGATGCATAAATGTAGCCTGGAAGCGCTAAAGGAGCTACGTGCCATTCTTAATGAGAATTAAATTTCGCTACCAATGTAAGCTAAGTACTGCGGCTAGAAAGTGGAAGGAATCTCAGAGACCATAAAGAAAAAGAGAGTGGCGTTTTTTCAGACATCTGTACAAAATGAACGCAACCAGACACTTTATTACTTCTGGAGAAAAAAAGACCACTATGGCATTGATTAAGTAAAGAAGTATATAAACCAAACCCGATAGTGCAACAGCCCTCTCGGCTGTTATTCTTGGCTCCCTAGATCGGAAAGAAGGATACGGAAAGGTTTGGGCAGTACGCAATGGTAAGATGATAAACGGGGCTAAAATTCAGGTCGTGAGTTTTACAAATAAGAGAACTCTTATCAGTTTTAATTACTGCGTTGGTGGGGTGAAAGTTCCTAGGTGTTAATATAAGGAAAGAACTTCATTGGGATTATCACATAAATGGGATTGTAAATGAAGGGTACAGATCTCTGCACATGGTTATTAGGGTATTTAGGGGTTGTAGTAAGGATGTAAAGGAGAAGATATTTAAGCCCCTAGTAAGACCTCAACTCGAGTATGGTTCCCGTGTATGGGACCCTCGCCAGGATTACTTTATTCAAGAACTGAAAAAAATCAAAGAAAAGCAGCTCAATTTGTTCTGGGTGATTTCCGACAAAAGAGTAGCGTTACAAAAATGTTGCAAGGTTTGAGATGACCTGGGAGAAAGAAGACGAGCTGCTCGACTAAATGGTATGTTCCGAGCTGTCAGTGGAGAGATGGCGTGGAATGACATCAGTAGACGAATAAGTTTGGGTGGTGTGTTTAAAGGCAAGAAAGATCACAATATGAAGATAAAGTTGGAATTCAAGGGGAAAAATTGGGGAAAATATTCGTTTGTAGGAAGGGGAGTTAGGGATGGGAATAACTTACCAAGGGAGATATTCAACAATTTTTTAAAAAATATTTGTAATAATTTAAGAAAAAGCTAGTAAACGAACAGATAGGGAATCTGCAACTTGGGCGACTGCCCTAAATGCAGATCAGTAGTGATTGACTGATTGATTGATTGATTGATTGATTGATTGATTGATTGATTGATTGAGGAAGACATTTAGGAACACTGTGAAAAATCTTTTGGAAGGGGTTCAAGCAGCAGAAAGAACTAAGAGAACTGGAAGGGTCTGGACAGAAGAACAAGGGAAGCAGGACAGCGAAAGCATGAAAAAGTATTGGACACAGAGAAAACTCCGTACGAAGAGAAAGAAACGAAGTTGTAGCGTGAACCTAAGAGGTCCATCCGCTTGTAAAAATGGTTCTGTCTCCCGCAAACTACTTTTACGGTATTCAGAGACGACGGGGTGCCGGAGTTTTGTCCCTCGTGTATCACTTTTTATAAAATCAACGGTTAATGTAAGAACGATGTTGAAAAAAAAAAGTACTCCGAGGAAACACGTGCTAACCTTTTGGGTACATTAGACTGATTAAAACTCTCCCAGAGCCATACACAACGTCTCAAGTATCGTGAATATAAAAAATATAGCTGTACTGATCTGCAGAGAAAATGTATAAATAGTAAGTGAAATTGAAAAATGAAATCTTAATAATCAACCAACCGATCCGACAATGCACGGCCGCATACCGCAGCTCTGTCTCCAAGCTACAGGAAATGCACTGGACTACACTTGATCATCCTCCTTACAGCCCTGCGATTTTCATTTGTTCGGACCGCTTAAAGGAAGCTCTAGGAGGGCAACGATTTGATGATGACGAGAGTGCGCAACTGGCTGGTGACATGACTGTTCTATTTACGACGAGTACACAAAGAAGCTGCCCATACGCTGGGACAAATGCATTTCCAAAACAGGAAACTATGTGGAAAAATAAATTATAATTTCCTTGCGTTTTCAATAAATTAATTTAAATAAAAAATTAAAATCCCTTTTATATTTGACCCCGCTCGTAAAAGGAAAAAGAGGAAACTCATAAAAACAAGTAAAATAAAAAATGAAAACTATGAAACAATGCGTAAACAGAGAACAATACGTAATAAAATAGTGGAAAAAACAATTATGGCAGTTATAGCAATAAGCAGTAACATGAGCTAAATGCTAAATATTGTGCACATTTACACTGTAACAATTAAAGGGAAAATATCTGGTGAGGACCTAAATCCGTTCCTTTTGTAATCCGTTCAGAAGGAATATTCATCCTGAGGAAGCCACAATCCGCTCTACAGCAGCGATAACACAGTGTCGTTGCACTGCAATGGCTATGGGTTAAACCGACAACTTGTCCGTCCACGCTGTTAAGCAGCTATGCATACCTTCCGGGCGTTCTAAATAGCGATACGACCGGAAATTACTAAACCAATTTTTCCTTTTCTACAATAAGCAAAGCTAGTTCTTCTTCAGACTCACATTTCACTGATAGTCAGTTCATTCGAGAGGAAGCCACATTCCCCAGTGACAATATCGTATTATCAACATCATCAACCCCTTTCAGTCTGGGGGAGACTTCATATCGTTAGTCTAGCTTATCAGTGCTAACGTCGGTCGAGGAAGGGAAACTGCTAGGGGGGTAATGCCACTTCACAGGCAGCAACTGGTTAGCAATGTGGGGCGCGAAAAAATAATTATTACCTCCGGCGAGGGGAGAGTGTTACTAGCCGTCCGTTTGTTCCAGCGGAAACCAGTACCTGAGCGTAGTAGTCGGCTGCACTGGTGGTATTTTCTGAATAAAAGTGGAAGACCCTAAAATGTAGCAAGAATAATATATCGGGGGTTGATAGGGGAAGTTGTGTCTGGCACCTAAAATAGGGGGGAAAAAAGGTTATTGTGACGGCCGCAGGATTTGATGGTTTCCTAGTCTTACTTATTAGAAATAAAAGATGAGTATTATGTGGATAATAAATTTTATTCAATAGAACGTAGTACACTTGGAATGTGGGTAATAACTCGGCAATGTTGCCAGGTCTACAAGTAAAAAATCGGTAGACTGTACGTAAAAAAATCGGGAGTTTTAATGAAAATTTCTGTAGTTTCTCGAGCACTCGTAAATTAAAGAATGCAATAAACGTATGAAGTTGTTACGAGAAAATATACAATTTCACTCACCCTTACTCTCTGGCCACTCTATGCTTCTTCTTCTTCTTCTTCTTCTTCTTCTTCTTCTTCTTCTTCTTCTTCTCTTTCTCCCCAATCTTCCTGTAGATGGTAGTTATTCATCAGGCGTAGAAATTGCGTACCAATTTCGAAGTTGTAGCAGGATGCAGATTTTGTATTCTATATAAGGTTCGGGAATTTCCCTTCGAATAATGGAATCTAGCGTGAGGTTTGAGTTCAATGCGAGGGGAGGGACTGCGTAATTCGATCCTAAAATGAACGCGGGGAATTACTTAACGAGTGATGTTATCGATGAAACGTCACGCAGTGAGACGAGGAAAGAGTTTTTCGGCGCAAACATATCATGCACCATTAATCATTATTATTTATTTTCCTTAAATATGGATTAATCGAAATTTCGGGAGATTTTTTGTTTTTTCGGATTTTATGGTGGTTGCAAAAAATCGGGAGTTCTCCTGAAGTATCGCGAGACCTGACAACACTGTAACTCCGTGTAGTACGGGTCTGAGGCATGATAAATAAGAGACCTAATTTAAGAGTTCTGGAGTAATATTACGAGTAAAAATAAGATCAATAAATGAATTGCCCAATGTGCTGGTGTCGTTGCTCGGCACAACATTCAAATTGAAGTGATGTTTGTTATTCTATTCACAACGACAACTCACCTCCAACTAAGCAGCGAGACGACAGTGCCATCTTGTACCAAAGTATGCGTCTGACGTCACAAATTGAGCACAAATTTTGTCTTATTTTGAAGCGCTATTCATGAAAACAACATGCCAGATTTCTTTGCGACATGTAGCCTCCTTTTATCTGTCAGTTGAAACATTGAACACAATCGTAAATAAAATACTCTTGGTGATATACGCGTTCTTCCCAAAATTTAAAAGCGTCCTAAAAATTTTCCTTCCATGTACCCGTTGTCGAGGACAGAAAGAACAAAAACATTTAGAATGTTTTCAAATGTGGTTATGGAGAAGAATGGAGAAAGGGGAATGGACCGACAGGGTGAGAAATAAGGAGGTGATGAGCAGTGTAGGAGAGGAAAGGAACTTCATGATAATGATGGTGATGATGATGATACAGAAAAGGAAAACTTCTTGGATTGATCACATATTACGTAGAGATTGTCTACTACGGGGAATCATGGAGGGAAAAGTTGAAGGAAAAAGAGGGAGAGGAAGAAGAAAGTTTGGAATGGTGACGGATGTGAAAAGAGGAAGAAGTTAGAAGCAAATGAAGGAAGATGCTCAGGACAGACAGAACTGGAGGACATCCAGTTGATAGCTGTCTAATGACAGATTTACTGAAAGAAGAAGACATTCTGGGACTGTACCTTAATTTAGAGCAAGTCTGCTTCATTTCCAGTCGTAGCCCTTTCCTATCATTCAGTCACCGAAAAGCTACGGGTTAGAACTCCGTTAAACCATTGAAAATGAATTCTCCCTCTTCCTATTATTATTATTATTATTATTATTATTATTATTATTATTATTATTATTATTATTATTATCGAGCTCCATGACTGAACGGTCAGCGTCCCGGGCGCCAATCCAGAGGATCCTAGGAACGATTCTGGGCTGGCTATGGATTTTAGCCACATGTAGTTTATCCCTCTACCTCGGGGACTGGGAGTTTGTGTGTCTTAATACAGACATAGCACAGTACACTCACTATCAAGCACCACAGAAACATACAATAGTGATCAGGCTACTTGCCACGTGGGGTTGGCATGAGAAGGGCATCGGGCTGTAAAAGAAGGCCAACGCTACTTTGTACGGCGCAGTTTACACCCGAGACCTCAGCACGTATTGAAAAAAACGCCAGAAGAAGCAGATTATCATTATCATTATTATTAGACTTAATCATGCTCAAGCGGAGAATTAGAAACCAGATGTTAAGATTCCAAGGCCTTCCCAGGAGCAGCCGTGGACTCTGATCTCAAACTTTGTGGTCATGAAATGCCAGCAGAAGTTGAAGAAATTGAAGAAAGGATGAAGACAAGTTGAGGGAGTGATGGAGTATCTCAAGAAACATGTTGCACAAAGGGTAAATGAAGAGGTTGAGGGAAATGCAATGGATGAAGAGTGGATAGTCCTGGAGAATGAGATCAGCAGAGCTTCTGATGCAAAGTTAGGAAAAAAGGCAAGACCAAGTGATAATTCAGAAAATACCAGGCCTGTTTGTCGAAAGGCGGAAGTACAAAAATGCAAATAGTGAGAATGGCAGAAAAGAATACAGGCTGTGACTACAGAATGAAGTAGGTAGAAAGTGCAAGATACCTAAAGAGAAGTGCATGGATGTTGAAGGTTGTATGCTTGCAGGGTAGCTAAATGCTGTAATAGAAAAAAACCAAGCAATGTTCCGAAGAAAAGAAAAACAGCTTTAAAAAATAACAGCTCCAACGGGAAGTCGATTCTAGGGAAAGAAGATGAAGACGATAGATGGCAGGAACATATTCAACAATTGTATCGAGAGAAATAATTACATGATAAGTTTCTGGAAAGAGAAAAGGCAGTTGATGATGGATGATGAAATGGGACATCCAATCTTGACCTCAGAATTCAATAGAACACCAAGAGTTCTACATAAAAACAAAACACTCGGTGTTGATAACATGCCTTAAGGATTACAGTCTGCCATGGGGGAATCCGGCATGGCGAGGCTATTTCACTTAGATTATATGATGTATGATTCAGGACAAGTGTCATCCTATTTTAAGAATAAAGTTGTTATATCTGTTCCGAAATAATCAGGCGATGACAAGTGTGGAAAAATACCGCACTATTAGTTTAGTACCTTTTACTTCCTAAATTTAGCGCGTATTATTTACAAAAGAATGATGATGATGCTTGTTGTTTAAAGGGGCCTAATATCTAGGTCATCGGCCAGTAATGGTACAAAATATAATGAAAATTTAGAAGTTCTAAATTCATCCACTGCGCAGAATTCAAAACGTGATGATGAAGAATGAATGGATGAATATAAATTTAAAATAATCAGCGGATCCAACTCACAAAGTACTCAAAGTTAAACATAATTCTAAAATCGATCCACTGACTAGAATTCAAGAAGACGACGACGAACAATGATTATGAACTTAAAACAATCAGTGGATTCGATCCGCAATGCCCCACCTTCCCGGAAACTATCTTAATAGTATTACTGATCAAGGCGCTGCTTCCAAAGCACAATCCTGAATCAATGATGCTTGTTGTCTGAAGGGGTCCAAAGTCCAGGTGAACGGCCCCTCATAATAGTACTTATCGCTAGTAAAGTAGAACCATGGTATTACTTATGTCGCGGTGCTAATCAAAAGTAGTGTATACTAACGGTGTTCCACACAAGGTATTGCACAGATAACGCAGAACTATGGTGTTTCTCCCATAATGGCGCCACTCATACATAACGAAAATCCACGGTATTCCCCACATAGGTCTACTAATCACAGGGACGCTTACTATCCCGTGGTGTTTCTCACATAATGGCACTAATGACACGCAACGTAAGGCCCTGGTGTCCCACATATAGTGGCACTAATCAAAGGTACTGTGAACCACTCTCTGCTGCTACTGATCCTGTTTTGTACCTAACATAGTGGTACTACTCGCAAGTAAACGCGACCCATGGTGTTCCCCGATTGATGGTACTAATTACAATTAATTTCATGGTTCTAATTCAATCATCCCTTTGTCGCCCCTTTTAGTCACTTTTTATGACTGGTAGGGGATACCGAGGGTTTATTCTTCGTCTGTGTCCCCAACCCAGAAGAAGGGAGAGACAAATTGAGGTTGAGTTGGCAGACGAGTTTGGCTTAAAGAAGAAACCTAGAAAAAATTGAAGTGATACTAGCACTGCGTGTGATCTTAGAGAATCGTATTAAACAGGATCAAGGCCAAGTATATGGAATTTGTAGGTCTAGAAAAAGCGTTTAAATTGTTGATTGGACCAGGATTTACGTGACTCTAAACACCAAGAGGGAAAGTTTTTCTACAGTCTATGAAAATCAGTCTGCAGTCATAAGAAACGAGGGCTATGAGAAGAAAGAAGAAGCTGTCTATAAAGGGTGTCCCCTCTCCTTTCCAGTAGTTATAAAAACAGGTAGCAATGGAAATAGAGGATGAATTTGGGAAGGAAATCACAATCAAAGCGAGGGGAAAAAAACTTTGGGATTTGCGTATGATACTGTTACTTTATCTGAGTCCGACTCGTTGGCTGAATGGTCACCGTACTGGCCTTCGGTTCAGAGGTTCCCGGGTTCGATTCACGCATTGGTCTGTGATTTTAATCGTTTCTGATGAATTCATCTGGCTCGGGAACTGGGAGTTAGTGTCTGTCCCAACACTCTCCTCTTCACATTCAGACAACACACCACACTACCAACCACCGCAGAAACATGCAATTGTGATTACAACCCAGCATATAGGGTTGGCGTCAGTAAGGGCATCCGGCCATAAAACAGTTCGCACTCGCGACCCCACAGGTGTGGGAAAAGCTGTAGGAGAAGAAGAATATTGTTATTTTATCAGAGTCTGCAGAATATTTTGAGAAATGGACACAATGTCGGAGAGGGAATAAAATGTGAAAATCAATAAATAAAAACATAAGAAATTGGAATGCAGGCGAACTAAGTCACGTGATGTATGGCATATTGGAAAAGGAAATACCGACCAAGTGGCTACGCGGTTTGGGTCACGTAGCTATCAGCTTGCGTTCGGAATATAGTGGTTTCGAACCCCCACTGTCGGCAGTCGTGAAGATGGTTTTCCGTGGTTTTCTATTTTCACACCAGGCAAACACTGGAGCTGTACCTTAAGACCACGACCGCTTCTTTCCCATTCCCATCCCATCGTCGCCACAAGACCTCTCTGTAAAGTTCTAAAAACAACAACAAATGAGGTTTAGAGGAAGTAGATAAATATTTTAATAATAATAATAATAATAATAATAATAATAATAATAATAATAATAATAATAATAATAATAATAATAATAATAATGTTGCTTGATTTACGTCCCACTAACTACTTTTTTACGGTTTTCGGAGACGCTGAAGTGTCAGAATTTAGTCCTGCAGGAGTTCCTTTACGTGCCAGTAAATCTACCGCCACGAGGTTGACGTATCTGAATACCTTCAAATACCAGCGCACTGAGCCAGGATCGAACATGCGAAGTTGGGGTCAGAAGGCCAGCGCGTCAACCGTCTGAGCAATTCAGCCCGGCATGAATATTTTTACTTTGGTTGAAGAATGAATAAATAGTAAAAGTAAAGACTAGCACAAGCAAGGAAGACCTTTCCAATAATAATAATAATAATAATAATAATAATAATAATAATAATAATAATAATAATAATAATCTGTTCACATCAAACCTTGATACACAAAATAGAATTATGTTTTTGAAGAAATTCGTCTAGAGCACGGCATTGTATGGAAGTGAATTATGGATAATAACTAGCTCATAAACAAAGCGAATGCATGCTTTCGAAATGTGGTGTTACATGGGTATGTTGAAACTTACAGCAAATGGGCAGATCGGATCACAAAAAAAAAAAGAGGAATACGGAACCGATTTTTGAGAGGAGAAAAATTAGACAAAATTTGACCAGATGAAGAGAGAGACTGAAACGGTGTGTTGAGATATGTAGGCGATAAATACGGTAGGGGTAGACTAAGGCATGAATAGACAAACAGTTTAGAAGAGAAGGGTTCAGTTGTTACTTAAAAATGCGAAAATATTGTGGCATGGAGGGCTGCATCAACCCACCAAACAACAACATTATTATTTAAACCTGTGTACTCCTGCACTCTGTAAAGTAGCGCGATGATTGGTCTAAACAAATGAATTGATTAATTTACCAGAGGGAGATGGGATTGTTAAGTAGATCCATCATGTAATTAGGTGACAAAATGTTTGTGTAGCTACAGTGAATACAGTAGTGTACAGTGGGTTGCAGACCTCCCCTCTCACCCAGGGGCCTCGTTACAGTGCATTCCAATTCTGCCGCTCTTTGCACTTTCCTGCCGCCCTCTCTCCCTCCCACAGTTGACGTATGGATCCACTCCCTCTCGTCCCCATTCCCTATTCAAGATAGCCGACCCCCCGGGGGACAGGAAGGGGACACACAGGCCAGAAGTCACGGCTGACCGCAAGATAAATCCTTTATGGAAACAAAGGTCTGGAAAGAAAAGAAGAAAGTGCTGCGGACGTCTGTAGTAATCGATAAAGAGGTTGAGGTACATGTTGAGGAACTGGTACTGTACTTACAGATAGTTTAAGATACTCTCTCTAGGAAGAAAAGGCTAATATAACTGTCTATATCATACAGTAAACATGATTATAAGCTGTTGGGTTTTGCTATGTCAGAAATCAAGGTAGAATTCTTTGCGTTTCGCAGAGAAATTTGCTCCGCGTCTTCAGAAGAAAATCTCGGCTGTTCGCAAGGAAGTCTTCCTCAATAATGAATATTTGAATTTAAGAATACTTTAATATTTGTCTCCAGCAGAGGTGCTCAGCCGGGTGCCCAGTGCTGCCGGGCTGGCGTGACGTGAATGCGGGTAGCTTACGTAGCAAGCATACGTCACAGTGAAGCGAGAGAGCGAACACACTTTGCAGGGAATAGAGGGAACAATGACGTCCGATTATCATCACGAAGCTCTCCTCCACTACACAGCGAAATGGTGATTGGGGGTACAGTATTTAAAATAAAACACTATGATCGCAGCAACAAAAACTGACCTTTCCAAGATATTCCGGGTTGCTTTATACTGCGCTCGATATAAACACTAAATTTTCTTTTCTTATATTTATTCAAAGAAAATTGACATTATAATTTCTGTGTTGCAATCTATAAAGGGTTTAAAAGGATACAAGCTAAGATTTACAATTCCTTGGATGGGAATGGCAGTTTTTTCATTTACAAAAAGTAAAATTCCTGTTATTCAGTTATCGAGAAGTAATATAATTACATAACGCAACGATGATTTCGCACAGTACTGTAGTGTTGTGTGACTTTCCCTGCTCACTGAATTCCTGAAAATAATAATTAAAATTACTGAACAGGCGCCCGGTGATAAATAGCTACCCTCTAAATGGACAGAGAGAGAGAGAGAGAGAGAGAGAGAGAGAGAGAGAGAGAGAGAGAGTTTCATCACGAGTGATTACATGGAAATTTACTATCCAAGATTAAAGTACAACAACAATGCAAAATATATCCACCAGATAGATGTACGGTATACCTCTAAATAAGTAAACTCACTGATTTTATTCCCGGCGAGCATGACTGGATTGTTGGTGAGTTTATCAGATAATTTAAAACCAGACAACCACAAGCCACAGCTTATCCACCGCAACTCCATATTGTATTAGAAATATCTCTAAAGCACCTCTTGAAATGTAATAGTAAAATTTGTAATTCATTACGTACAGCATAGACATATTTGAGGATGTAGGCGTAACTCTTTATTGTATCCGATCAAAATACATACACTAAAATAAACGTAAATAACGTATTTCTCTTTCTTTCATTATTTTCTGCCTCCATTTCAAACTCCGGTATCGCAGCAGTGATCGGAAAAACTTTGCCGAACCTCCTCAGCCTGTGACGTAGCCACGAAGTCACTGTGGTTGAATAGTATGCGCTGCGCTCGTCGCCGCCCAGTCCGCCATCTTACAGTACTGGGCGCCCGCGCGACGAAATGCCAAGCATGAGCACCTCTGGTCTACAACAAGCGGTACTCTCGTTTGTCACTAGGCATTTCACTGTGCACCACGCTTTCGAGTGGGAGGAGAAAACACCATCTTAGCTCGAATTACAATCTTTTTTATTCCATCGTATTTGCGTGCGACTTGAACAGCAAGGTCATCAGACGAATCAGGGATGAATGTGATAGAATAAATAAATATATAAATACATAAACAAAATTGTTAGGAAAGTGACAGGATAGAAGAACAGAATAGAGCTGAAACGTTTATAGCAGAAAAAGTAGAAAAATGAGTGAAAGTATTTTCGTCGCTGGAATCTCACTGTCATTATTATTAATCGATCAATTAATGTATTTATTTTGTATTTCCACATCGGCCAACTAGGGGCCACGATAAGTTTCATTATAACTACGCTCCGGATTATTAGGTACGGATAGGTTAGAATGCAAACTTACTTAAGCCTGTAACAAGTGTACCCTACACAGTACAACGGTTATGCTATGAGATTTGCATAGACATTAGGAGTACAGCCTATAGAACTCCTTGAATTTATGCTACGCTTCGTACATTATGGTACAACGGGTTGCATTACACTTCCTACAAACCAAATTACTTTGCAATCTAATCTATTACCACCTACAAATCCGAGGTATAACATTCTGGCGTTTATTAAAACTTTGACTGATCCATTAGATTTTCATTAGCTCGCTGTGTCGAGCACATCCGAACACTTTGCACCACCTGTCCATCCCAAAAAATGCATATAGTTACGATGCTTATTTTAAAAAGGTCTCGTTTGTACGCGTCATCTGGACGTAGGATGATTTCTTCGAGGTGTTTTTTGATGTTAACATACCAAGGGTTGTTTTTATTTTCAGCTAAAATTTTAAAGTATTATTTTTAACTTCTTCTTCTTCTTCTGCTTATTTTTATTGTGAAACGAATGGGTGGAATTATTACTATTGCTGGTTATAATGTTGAAGAATTCGAACGGTGTGCAAATGACACCGGTTAAAATCCACAGCTTTTCAATATAAGGGTCAGCTGGGTTAATTTGGACCATGCGGTACTTCCGTCCATTTTCACTCTTATAATGAGAAAGAAAATGACGTTTTAGAATGTGTTGACACACCATTGTGTGCTCCGTTGCAAGAATATCAACTGAATAAACTTATTGGTTCAACATTGCAGGATGAAAAAGGAGATGGACGGGAATATCACATGGTCGGAATTACCGTGCTCCCAGCTGATACTAAGTTAAACAAATGGCATTACTATGAGTGTAAATTTAAAAAGGTGTTCCTTTGAGAAAATATAATAATCATTACTACGTTTTTCAATAATGAAACTCAATGTTATATCAAGCAGAACTGTAACTCTACGTATAAGGACTTCAACTTGTAGCCGCAGCATCTTTCGCTACCAAGGCCTACGGTAAGGACTAGTATGACGTCACTGGCGGTACACTTTCTGTTTCAACACACTCTGTTTATACAAATCTTTGGCGACCAAGGCCTACGGTAACGACTAATCTTGTTGTCACTTCCAGCACACAATTTGTCGCGTTACGTCACGCGGATGACTACCAGCCACAAGACATAATTATGTCAGAGGTACAGTCCTCCCTTCGAATTTTCTTCTACCTCTGGATAGAGAGGCCGTCACTCTACCATTTATCTGCAGAGGAAACTCCTGTCGTCAACATCATCATCATCATCATCAGCAGCAACAGCAGCAGCAGCAGCACGATTTAAATCCATCATAGTTACAACTTCAATCAACCCAAAAATCCCGTACGAACGAAGATGCTGAGTTCTACCAGTCACTAGATTCTCACCAACCGCGTTTCGATTCCTAGCCAATGCAAATGAGATTTTGAGAAAGGAAAACGAATCTCAGTGAATGGGTTTCCAGGTAAAACTAGACGTCTCCTGGCTATGGTCACGATATATAAGTAAAACTATGCACTCTTGAAAGGCAAGATAAGGAATAAATACAAGAATGATCAGGGTACACCAAACTGCAGTGGCGGATGGTGGTATCTGAAGATGGGTGTTGCATCAAATTTTTCAATGTCTCATTTTTATAGCTTACAGAAGTAACAAGAAGCTCTTATCGTCAAGTAATGAACTACATTCCTGTTAAAACTGAAATATACCCGGCAATTAAAACACAGTAAATGAGAGTTATTCTTACCTTTTTTGAAATGAAAAAATGACCACCTGTTTTTCACTCATGCAAAATGTTGGTAATATTGTAGGTGGACTGATATTGCGAACTCTAGTGGCGTGGAAAAGAAACTACCGTTGCGAGAGGAGAGAAAGCAGGCAGGAAGTCATCTCCACAGAGGGGTGCAATCTATCGGGGACATTTGGAGTTATTACTAGATAGGGGGTTTGCTGGTCCTGTGCAACACCCAAGGACTTATACTGGCGGTCGCGCAACGTCATGCTACATATAGGCTTAGGATTACCGCTTGGGAGTTGCCGTAGGAAAGCAAACCTCCTGAGTTGGATTCGAAGCCGGCAGAGTTTACTGGTGCACTAAGAAGCATTAGTACACCGAACGACCAGAGATGGTTCATTTTAACATATTTTAGAATATATGTTAGGTTTATTAAACTAAATAATTAGAAAAAAAGACGACAAATGAAGTATAAAATAACTGGGGGTTGTGCAAGATTGCAATAATACAACGCACCACTCCTGCCAAGCGGAAAGAGACTACTTGTGGTTTCTTTAATGGTTTATTGTCTGGAGCACGGGTGTGTACGCGAAGTAAAGAGCGATACATGGATTACGATGGCGGTGGAAAGAAAAACACTACCCTGAGGATAAGAAGAGTGAATAAAATGAAGAATGGGAGATGAACAGAAGAACCCACGGGACGTAAGCCTAAGGTGCCTACACACTCGCTCACATATGTTTCCTCGTTATCCGCCGGAATTGTTATTACAGACTGTCTTTCAGCAATTCGCATGCTACCTTCGTAACACCAATAAATGAGATGTATCGATAATTACGGCTGGTAATTGTAAAACATGCCTTGAGCTGCCATAATTAACTATTTGCTCTACTGTGTGTGTGGCTCATTCACGAGCAAGATTAGTCTACATATCGCTCTCCTGAACTGTCAATATATCGCATACAGCCTCCCTTACATATTGCAGTACCAATCCACTGTGTCTCCAGGGTATTCCAGCCCCTGCTGTGGGGGTTCACAGCGGAACATCAGAGGTGAGATCTCACTGGCTCTTCATTAATCAACCCATACATACACACATCCAAATAACACATGAATATGTTCACTGCCAAAGAACGAAACTACTGCTTGAAAGGTTGAGAAATTATTTGAACACACAATAATAATAATAATAATAATAATATTAATAATAATAATAATAATAATAATAAAAGATGGCAGAAAAGATATTTTTGCCGCCTTTAAAAAGTCAGATTACCTCTGCTGGGTTTGAAACCAGTACCGTGAGGTCGGGAGGACCACACGCTACCACTGGTACACAACCTAAGTGCACGGGAGTGTACATTAATCTCGCATTAATAGTTAATCAGATTCAGTTCTAATTGTTACCAAAAGATAATTCACCTCCCATGTACACAGAAACTCTGTGGATATCCAAAACGAATATTATATCTGTAGGTTAATTTTTTTGGAGAAGAGCTTATCTCCGAGGAACTTATAAATACCATGCAATCAACTTTATTGTTAGCGACTATATTGAGTGACTGTATTTATAATAAATTGAGTACGGCTGAGAATGCGTTCGTTTGGTTTTAGAACCCTCTCAGATCATTTTTAATTTCGAGACGGAACAGGGAATTTAACTCCAGTTTACCAAGCACTACCACGTAAACCACTACACAGCGCCGGCCAACATTTTACCTAACACATATGGAAATTACAATTCCTCACTCGCACTGTACAGTATGTTCTGTAGTGTAATTTATCATGCTCCCTCAAGCTGTCCTCGAAAGTCAATCTCAGTTTACATGATTTAAAAATTACATCCTGGAAAAAGAAACTTCCGACTTGAAATATGCTTAATGGAAAGATAGTAAATTTACGACCTGTTTGACATAGTTGTGTCGACAGCAGCAGTAAGGGGTTACAAATCAAATGACAAAGGAAGCATGTTCTATATTTCCTGTCGCTCAAAGCAGCTGATGCGTGATATATGGAAACCTTCCTAATATATATCACTCCTCCTCACTTGGGAATTTGTTTGACAGAACAGATGAAGAAACTTGGCTCTTACGGACAAATGGAGGCAAACAGCTCCCAGCATTTGGCAGCAGAGTCTCGACTACCAAAACTGAGGAGGGGGAATGTGGGATATGAAAATTCAAGGGAATGTCTCCAATGAATCTGAGGTTCTGAATAAATTTATAGCAGACATAGTCTTCATTCCGTTTAGTTTCTAAACCTTCAGTTTTTGTTAACATCAGGTCGGTAGGATATAATGTGTTTGGTCGGCATAACAAAGCCTCTCAGCCGTTAACTTTGGATTTCTACACCGGGACCGCTATCTGACCGTTAGAAAGCTCCTCAATTGTAATAGTTTAGACTGAGTGGACCTCGAACCAGCCCTCAGATTAATGTAAATTCTCCGACATGGCTGGGAATCGAATTCGGGGCCTGCAGGTAAGAAGAGAGGCACGCTACTACTAGACTACGGGACCGACATGCTTGGCACAGTACTCGATGAAATGAAAGACTTATTCAAATAAATTGCTTACAAATACAGTTAGTCCCGAACATAGCTGTGATTCTGACAGCAAAATAATGGTCTGAGAAGTGGGTATTTAGACAGTGTAAATACAGTATATATATATATATATTCAGTAATGAACCAACAACATCTTTACATTTGCTTTTTACAAAATTCTCCTTTTGCAGGTAAAAATCTTCAAACTGCAAGTTCTGTGTAACTTCCACTACGTCTATGCTAAAAAGACTTGGAAAAGGTACGAAATCAATTCAGGAGACAGACTGATCTTTATCAGATCACACAAAGCAAACCTTCTACAGCTAAGGGAACTGAATGAGCGAGGAGAGATCTCACCCCTGCTTGTCTGTGTTCGGGGGCATGTCTCGTAAGACTACATTATATGACCACTGGCCAAATACGACCCCTGACAGAGTAACGAGGAGCTTTTGTTGGAAAATTAAACCTCACAACACTTTCAGCTCGGATAAAAATAGTCGACCCAAAGCTACTATACAAAGCAGCTAATGGTGTATTTATTTCACCTGAATAACAGTAGTTTCCTTCGACCCTATGACGCCCAATCCAGTAGTACAAGAATGAACATTACCTACGTATGCCTTTTCCTTACCCAAAGGTCCATATCTAAACGTATTCGAGCCAAGTATAATACCTTATATCTCAACTGGAACGTAGACATTTACCCATCAAGCGGCATGCGGGTTTGGTCACATAGCTGTCAGCAATCATTTGGGGGATAGTGGGTTTGAATTCCCACTGTCAGCAGCCCCGAAGTCGACTTTCCGTGGTTTCCCTTTTCACACAAGGTAAATGGTGCGGCTGTGCTTTAGTTAAGGCCACGGTCGCATATCTTGTAGAGAAAACTGCGAATGACGAATCGTGTCCCTACGTGTCTTATTTCTTGATATTCTTTCGCCCAGGTTTTTTCAATCATGGTAATCGTAGCTTAGCAGTCTAGTTCTCTTTGGTGCCTTGGGATCTGTCTGAGACTTGTTCTCATCTACATCTGTTGCTTGGGCGACATCAATGCTCCTGACGAAATGCTAAAAGAAATTCACCTACCCAATTTGTCTTCCTGAATTGCAACATTATCTTCATAATATTATGATATTTCCTAGGTTTGAAAATACCAATCTACCTCATTCGTCAACTAACGTCTTTCAAGCCTCGTTTCCACCAACAGCTCTGGACATATCTCTCAGTCGAGCAGCGTAGAACTCCTTTCATTTATGCAACTTTCCCTACAGATTGGTTGTGCGGAGTATATCAGGACTGAATTTCTAACGTATTAATGCTGCAGTAAGTCGGAGTCACTTTAGTGGCCTGTCGTTGTTTACGTGTAAATATGGAAAGCATAGATTTTTAGTTACGTTAGCGTTCTACAGTTTATTTTGTGTGTATATGTATTCTTTGTAAATCTATATTTCTCTTTTTTGTATATAATAAATGATTAAGGATCCATGTAATTCGGCCCTTTGCTGTTTTTAATTCCAAATAAATAAATAAATAAATAAATAAATAAATAAATAAATAAATAAATAAATAAATAAATAAATAAATAAATAAATAAATTGTGGAAGGTAGAATTCTAAAGTTAAAGAAAATTGCAATTAATCTGTTACTGAACAAAATAATTTGTCTCAAATGCCTCAGTGTGTGTGTCACTATGTTTGTTTAGTTCTCAGCCCGATGACAGATTGATCCCCAACAGCTCTCTCATCAGCTGTCACAGACGTCTGAAAAAAACACTTCAAAATTTGAACACAAAAAGGTAGAGATACAAGGTACCTTGCCTCTTCGTGAGGATGGATTAGCCGTAGTTAACCTTAAGAAAACAGGCCATTGAGCCCCTGTAGCTCTTGTTTTACTGTTAATTACTAAATGTCTTCCTAGCTATGCGACATTCTTTTGACGTCGAGACAAAATGCTTTCAACGATATATATTTTTGTCCAGAGAATGGATCGATACTTTTCGTCTCTCCATCCTTTTTCTCTCTTCCAGCTGATGTTTCATTTTCTTTGCCGCACGTGGCAGACACAGACAATAGTGACAATGAGAGGTTGAAGGGGCACTGTCGGTTGCCAGGATAACACACTTTAAAGAGACCACATCAAGATGTCCTGCTATGCGTGTGGTTAATGCAGAGCCGCAGAAGTTTACAGCCAAACGAGCACTACCCCGTGAGCAAAGACAGAAGTGAGAAGCTACAGCATCCAGAGGTCTGAGGTTCGAATTCAGACACCGGTAGCTGTTCAAACTGACAAAGGGAGAATATTGTGTTTTTTGTATAGTGTGGCGGATACCAATTTCATCGAGTTTTTGCTGGTTTAATAAACGTGAATAAAAAACTCAGTAACCATTCGAAAAGTCAAATGAGTTTATTCCCGAGATTTTAGCAATTGCATATTCAATTACAGCTATACACCGTCATATAACCCACCGATTGTACAAGCGTTCTCGTAGCAAAGTGGTTTCTGTAAAGTGCACCTGTCGCAGCCTCCACCAAGTAAATTTTTTATTCAATTGAATTTTAAAATAATATGTATTCCCTGCTCGTGATCTGTACTGTATGCCTTTTTCATAATACGCTCTTCTGTTGATAATATATTCACTCCTGATTTTTTACAACAGCGTAACTAACTTTCTATAAGAAAGGCTCGTAAAAAAAAGTACGGTACACAATTTTGATACAGCAGTACTGATAAATGTTACTGTAAGACGTATCGTATCAAAAATTGTTTAAGGGAAGTTAAGAACTACGAAAGAAGGCATTTTAAGGAAATACGAACACGTACACATAACGATATGGAACCTTGAACACTATGCTATGAGAACGCTTCTCTGAATCCTGGCCTATATGACGGCTTACTAGATGTAAGCCTGTCTACGACGAGGAAGGAATGCTTCCAGTTTAAATGCCTTCATACCCCACATTCATATTTGCATAATGGTTATGTGACGGAATGCCTTGGATGGGGACTGTATTACCATCTTAGTGGAATGGTAAGACCACAGAGAATTGGATCCTCACTAGGATTACTTGATCCGGGAACTGTAAAAGAAGAAAACAAAGAAATGCAGCACGTTTTGTTCTGAATGATTTCTGACAAAAGAGTAGCGTTACGATAATGTTGCGTACTTCCGGCGGAGAAGACTTACCAGTAAAGAGACAATCTGCTTGATTAGGTGGTATGTTCCAAGCTTTCAGTGGAGGGATGGTGTGGAATGACACTAGTAGACGAATAAGATTAAGTGGCATAACTATAAAAGACCACAATATAGAGTTATAATTCAAATATTCGTTTATATGTAGGAGCAAGGGATTGGAACAATTTACCAAGGAAGATATGGTATAAATGTCAAACATATTTGGAATTATGTAATAAAAGACTAGGTAAGCCCTAAGTGCAGATCAATAATGACATTGATTAGTTTCCTTAGTACATTTCAAAGGTGTTAGTATTTGTATAAGCATCCACTCCCCTGAATATCGGGACTAATATATTCGGATAGAGTTCTCAGAATTACGTATGGCCAGCTTAACGTCACGTAATAGTGGAATCATTGCCGTTAACCTGGGCACCACGTGGAATGGGGAACTAGCCCTATTACATGTAGCCAATCTCATGATTAGACCCGTATTGAATTTGCTACAATATGCTTACAATATTGTGATTTTTTATATCCCACCTTATTGTATTGAAAAGGTGGGATATAAAAAATCACAATATTGTAAGCATATTAAAACTAGCCCTATGTTCAGACATAGTTGTACTCGTGGAATAGTGGAAGGTGAACCCTTCCACTGGTCTTAACTATTACACTAAGTGAGAAAAAATTTACGTTGGCTCCGTCGTCTATACAACCGTAGATATTTTGTGCGTGACAACGTCTATGAGCTGTGAGAGAAATAAAGGGGTGGTCATTCTTTTCGTGTTAGGTTCGTCTCGCCGAGTTTTCACGATATTAATCAAGTTAATAAAGTGTACAAAGGAAAGTGTGATAAATATACAGCACATAATTACAGGCCAGTCAGCTTGACATGTGTTGCATGTTAGCTTTGGGAAAACATTCTTTCTGAAATTACTAACTGCAAAATTACTAACTGGTTTGATAGAAGGCTTTTGAGTTCCGGAAAGGTTATACCACAGATGCTCGAATTGCAGAATTTCAACAAATTATAGCAGATATTTTTGACAGAGGAAGTCAAACAGATTGTATCGCTACTGAGCTATCCAAGGCTTTTGATAGGGTGGGTCATGGGAGACTTCTGACGAAAATGAGGGCTACTGGATTAGACAATCGAGTGGCTAGAGAATTAGAGTAAGTGAAGCATTATCTGATCCTGTAATTATTAAGAGGGGGTTCCGCATGGTAGTGTTATTGGGCCTTTGGTTTCTTATGTATATAAATGGGATATAAGAAAGAACTGGAAAAAAGCATAGTTATTTTGTGAGTTTCAGCATGAAGAAATGTCTGTGGTGGTGGGGTGAATGTACCTCCCTCATGGTGTTAATACATGAAAATACTTTCGTTGGGGTAATCATATTATCGAGGTTGTAAATAATATTTACAGTTCCCTTCACACGGTTATGAGGGTATTTAGGGTTTGTACTAACGATGTAAAGGAAAGGGCGCGTAATTCACTGGTAAGAACCCATTTAGAATTTGGTTCCAGTGTATAGGAACCACACCAGTATTACCTGATACGAGAACTGGGCATGATCGTAAGGAAGACAGCACGGTTTGTTGTGGGTGGTTTTCGGCAAAAGAGCAGTGTCACAAAAATGTTGCAAATTCACTCAAGTTAACGCCAATAATTCCACTATTACTTTTGGAATCAGATGCCCTTCGTATGAGTGAGTGGAGTAAGAAGTAGATGTTGCAGGTCAATGTTTCTAAGTGCAAGGTAATCAGCTTCACTCGTAAGAAATACCTAATCGAATATAATTAAGTTTTCAATTGCATGTATTTAAATCGTGTAGATATTACCAATGATTTAGGTATCATATTAAGCAATGCAAATGGCATTTCCTTTCAGGACCATACAGACTTCGTAACAAGGAAATACCTAGGGTTTTAGGGTTTTCTTAAGAGAAATTTTAGGGATGTTGTTTCTGTTCGAACCCTGAAAACTATAGATTTCCTATATCAGGTCATGGTCAGAATATGGTACAGACCCAACAATATGTAATTGACTCACTAGACAGTGCGCAGGTAAAATATATGAGGTGGGTTAGTTACATGGGCTTCTGAATTAAGATGACGTCTTCACTATATGATGAGTTTTGCCAACAGCTGAAAATGGAAAATTTACTGCTGCGTAGAAAATGTGCTTACGCAGTATTCAAAATAACATGCATAACTAATAGAATATACTGTCCGGACGTCTTGCAACTAATAACACTTCATGTTCCGGCACGAAACACCAGACAAAGAGTCACCTTTCATAAGATCAAGTGAAGAACTGAACACCACAGGACACTGAACAGTGTTGGGGAATCTGTGGATTGCTTCTGTTCTGATATGAACACTATTATAAAATAAGTATTACATATGACAAAATGTAGTATTGTCAGATGTTAATTTTGGCCACTATAGTTTGCGATTATTTGAAAAAAAGTACGTTAGTTGAAGGAAATAGATTATAGGTGTGATACACCATCTGTAATTGGGAATAGGCATTTGGTGGTAGATCTGACTACTCTATCCGAATATATTAGTTCCGACATTGAGGGGAGTGGATGTTGATACAGATACGTTTACCTTCCCCATGAATACGTAGGTGGTTGGAAAAAGAGATAACCCCTCCATTCAATGCTGAGGATAATGAAAGCCTTCCCCTCCATGAAAATAAAGACGGCTGGAATGTGGAACTCTGCATTCCACTGTTCAGCGCAAAGGTAATGAGACATAGCACTGAAATAATGCCGAAGTACAGCGGACGCTTTTACCCGTCACTAATCCATGAAGACAAAGACGGCTAGAAATAGCACTGACTTGTAGAAGAGACAAGATACAGTAAACTAACATACTCCAGCACGACAAATGCTGATTTAGAGTCGAGATGAAGTTAACTACGGTGGAATACTTTACATTCCACTACTCTATGGCGACTAAGCTAAGGGCATGTACTAATTCCACTTTCCATTCGTCGACAGATTTTGGTAACCTGAATGGAGAAATATTTGTATTCCCTATCTTGTATAACAAGTTAATAAAATTTGAATGTTTTCTATCGTCTGCTTGATCCCCATTGCCCTCATGACTCGCTGCCCCTGACCGCTAGGCCACCAGCCAGACGGAGTTTAATTTATTAAGGAGCAAAGCGGGCGGCCGAGCAAGCCAGGCGACACAGTCGAGACAGTTGTACCTCGCTTGCCCCAAATTACATCCATAGTGTGTGTAACTAAGTCAGCAAATGTCACGCATGTGCGTAGATAGTAGCATATAACTGTAAAATTAATACTGCATCCTTTCTCCCATGGACGAGAACGACCCGTCAAAGATGGATAAAACCAAAATTACAGTACGGAAAATAGTTTTTGGTGCTATAGAGAGTCAATATCAAAATTGAACTTTCTCGGTGTGAAGACATTCAAAATTAATTTCAATGGGTGATCGAATAGAAATATCCTTCTGATTTCATGGTTCTGTTCAGAGGGTCTCGAGTACGATAATTATGTTATTTCGGATCGGGGACTGCGAGTTGACGTGTGTTGCATTAATCATTGTCTTAACAAGCAACTCTTGAATTACACAAAACATACCAGACTATCGACCTCAACAGAAATGAATAGTGAATACATTCCCTAATATTCCTAGAAAGTTCGGGTCAAGAAGGGAGTCAACGGGTGCGAGAAGTTCCCTGGTTGAGAAAAGCTATGGGAAGAGGAGTTACATTTTTTACGATTGATTTGATTTTTCGTCTGATGGTGTCATGGGATAGGATAGGGTTGCGAGTGGGGAAGGAAGCGGCCGTGGCCTTAATTAATTAGTCTTTGGTGGTGAGAAAATGGGAAACAATCTTCAGGACTGCTGACATTTTTTTGCTAGTTGTTTTACGTCGCACCGATACAGATATGTCTTATGGCGACGATGGGATGGGAAAGGCCTAGGAATGGGAAGGAAGCGGCCGCGGCCTTAATTAAGGTACAGCCCCAGCATTTGCCTGGTGTGAAAATGGGAAACTACGGAAAACCATCTTCAGGGCTGCCGACAGTGAGGTTCGAACCCACTATCTCCCGATTACTGGATACCGGCCGCACTTAAGCGACTGCAGCTATCGAGCTCGGTCCGACATTTTGTTAAGAAATTTTTTCTATATATGTCACTCCCTATTACGAGACAGTCGGCTGGTTAAAGATAAAGCAAGTGAAAAATTTCAGACATTGGTACATTTTTTAACAATATTTTTAAAGATTCCCGTAACAGATGTACCTTTTTGTGAGGAAGTACTCAAACCAGACCCAAGCTGCATGCATAAAGTTCAAACCATTTTTGAGCTGCTTAAGTAAAATTAATGTCGTTTTGTTTACACTAGTTGAGAAATAATTTTTGATAACCTATTTGAAAATCGACATTTTCTGTAAAATTTTCAGTGCTCTTCAAGCTGGCATTCATGAACTAATCAAGGTATCTGGTGTGAAAATGGGAAAACGCGGAAAAACATCTTCAGGGCTGCGGATGTTGGGATTCGTAGAGCGGATAAATGAAATTCAACGTAGCATTTGTATGCAGCTGAATATGTCTCATTCCTAAAAGTGCCTAAATTATTGGGAGATATAACATGTTTTTCAACCTAGGGAAGTCCTCAAATAATAGTGCGAGAGGTAATCTGTCCACATGTGAAAAATCCAATTAGAAATTCTATCTCTAGCAGACAGACACCTGAAACATTGTGTTCTAACTTAATATTTCTGATTGGTTGTCCGTCAGGCCAGGATTAATGAGTCTAACAAGCCTATCAAATATCGAACGATAGCTTCAGTTACACAGCGCTCTTACAAAACGTACGGCATTTTAAAATATCACCGCTTGCGAGACGAGAGAGCGAACGTCGAGATTTATGATCACTCCCCGATGTTTTATTCGCTGAAACCGTGAGCTGACTGGCGGATTGGTCCTGAAATTTTCAGGCTGCTACAGAACCCTTTCGCTATGTATAGATGAGCCATTCTACTTACCTGCTATCGGGATGCCGTTCGTCATTCTAGAAAGTGGAACTCACCTGGAAAGAAAAGAATAAATATATTGTAATTTTTCATTAGGGAAATCAATACAAACAAAATCATTAATTACATACTAACACTTCCTCAGTTTAGAGTTAGAGGTTGCCTAAAAGACAGCGTGTACTTAGTACCAACAAATAAAGTGTAATAGAAAAATAAATAAAGTCTACTGAATTTCACAGAAAATCGAAGATAGTTCCTTAATACACTTATAGACGACTGATGATCTTTGTTGTTTAAAGTGGCCCCTAATGTTACGAGGTGCAACGAAATAACACGATATTTACAAATTCAAAACGTATCCACCGACTAAAATCCAAAACGAATGATGAAATAATGACTATGAATCCAAAACAATTAGTGGAACCAATTCACAATTCCTTATTTTCACAGATGATGCTTGTTGTCCAAGGAGGTCCAAAATCCAGGTCACCGACCACTCATAATAGTAATCACCTGTAAAGCAGAACCACGGTGTTGCTCCTATAGTGGTACTTATCACAGGTAACGCAGACCCATGGCGTTTCTCGCCTGGTGGTACTTATCACTAGAGTTTGGATTGTTAGGTACTGACAGGTTAAAATGCAAACTTACTTAAGCCAGTAACAAGTGTACCCTACACGGTACAGTGGTTATGCTATGAGATTTGCATAGATATTAGGGGTACAGCCTATAGAACTCCCTGAATGTATGCTACTCTTCCTACATTATGATACAACGGGTTGCATGACACCTGCTACAAACAAAATTACTTTGCATTCTAACTTATTACCACCTACAAATCCGAGGTATACTTATCACAGGTAATGCAGACCTATGATATGTATACTCGTCATCACGAGATTTCCAGGTGGATAGGAAAACAGATAACGTCTGGGTGTAGATCGTGGCCAGCCCTGAGCATGAAGGGGAAGTAAGCGATGCTTAGTCACATGTGTTCGCTTTCCAGGAGGTGTGGCCTGTGATGTTACGCACTCAGAGGTCACTCCCAAGAACATTTCCTCGGGAACTGATTAAGGTATTTCTATGGTTAAACATTCTGACTACATTGGTTTTTGCTAATCAAGGAAAACAATTAATTGCAATTTAACTGTGAAGAAATGTGCACGATGTAGTCTCGCCCCAATACGTATGGCATGCGAGTCTTTGATCAGCGCTCAGAGTAAGTCCATAGGAACGGTTTTCCAAACGCTCTTGCGTCTCTGATGATCATAATTATTTAATACCAAGTTATTTTTACTTTGTTTGTTGAGGAAAAATATGATATTATTTCTATAATAATAATAATAATAATAATAATAATAATAATAATAATAATAATAATGTTATTTGCTTTACGTCCCACTAACTACTATTTCAGGTCTTCGGAGACGCCGAGGTGCCGGAATTTAGTCCCGCAGGAGTTCTTTAACGTGCCAGTAAATCTACCGACACGGGGCTGTCGTATTTGAGCACCTTCAAATACCACCGGACTGAGCCAGGATCGAACCTGCCAAGTTGGTGTTAGAAGGCCAGCGCCTTAACCGTCTGAGCCACTCAGTCCGGCCCTCTTTCATATTAACAAAGTGATGAAGAACCATTCAATTTCCGTTTTTCACTGTTTAGTTTTCTCCGATCATTTCAATGGCTAGAAATTCTTTTTGTGAAAATCTAGTGCACTGTTTAAGATTATGCTCTACTTTTCATTTTATACAAATGAAATTATGTTCGTTTGAAGGAAGCGTTCATTTTATTTATTTATTTATTTACTTTTTCTTAAAAAATGCACTACTTTGTTTTTAAGACATTTTACTATGATATTATGAGAATATCTTATTTTTATTTATTACAACTCACCTATCATTCTTTTCTTTGGAATGTGAGTAATATTCCTTACTTACATGTCTTTGAAATGTAAGAATTTTTTTTTGTCTTTTTCATTTTTATACGCCATTTTATCCCATTTAATTTCTCTCCCATTTCCCAAACTTAAATTTAAAAAAAATTATGGTATGATATTTCAGTAAAAGAGTACGTCTTTAAATGAAACACAAATCGCATTACTAAATTCTTAGTGAATTTCTTGCGTCGAAATTTGATATCCGTACATATTTTCGTGCAAAATATATCACTTCTTTTGAAGGGCATTCTACCGTTAAAACTGGCTCAAATCCACACAGAATTTCGACTCAATAAACTGGGAAGAAGGCCAGCACAAATAATTTAAGGTCACTTAACCAAGGTTAACGAATTCATAAAACTACCACAATTTACAGTTATTAGGAGGTAATTTTAAAACAAACCAATCAAATAATGGTAACTATATGAGGAATTTTATGACGATATTTTTATCATCGTATTGTTGAGTCATCAGTCCATAGATCGGTTTAATGCAGCTCTCCCTGCCACTATAAATCTTTTCTATGTTACACAACTACTACATCCTAGATCTCCTCTAATCTGCCTGTCATACTCAAACCTTGCTCCACCCATACCGTATTTACCACCTACACTTCCATCAAAAACCAACTGTAGAAGTCATGAGTGTCGTAACATGTGTCGTATCATTCTCTCTCTTCTGCTCGTCAAATTTCTCAAAATTGTTCTCCTCTCGTTCAATATCTCTTCATTCGTGATTTCATCTCATCGTCAGCATTCTTCTGTAACGCCATATTTCAAGCACTTCTATTTTACTTATATCTCAGATAAGAGAGAGAAAGGAATTCCACAACGGCAGCAGCTCTAGAACAAGGGGTACCATATGGTAACAATATCAAAATAATTGACAGTTATGTACTGAATACTATTGCAATCTTCCATACAATGCCACGCTCAAGGCGAAAGTCTTCAAAACCATCTTTATAATCCCTATATATATATAAAATTGGATGTTGGTATGTTTGAAGCTAATAGACTCAAAAATTACTGGACCGATTTCGCTGAAATTTTCAGTTCGTTCTTATTACATCTGAGAGGGATTATGAAGTGGTTTGAACGAAATCTGATTGATAGTTCGGTACTATATATAATCGTATGGCCTCAGCTACCGTGTGCAGACATTTCAACTTGACGCCATCTGGCTGTCTGCTCGTCAATTTCGACGTTCCGTTTTACTCTAGGCCCCCACTAGATGGCAGACCGAGTAAACCGAAACTCTCTTGGGCGTCTATGGCTGAGATTTAATGAATTTTGTCGGGTAAACACCAAATGTGTCACCAGAGATCTTTTACATGCCGACATCGTACGACATGGAGTGTCGAATGGACTTTTTTCCGCCCTTCAAAAATCCGACTACCTCTGCCGGGTTTGAACCCGCTATCTTGGGATTCGGAGGCCGACACTCTACCACTGATCCACAGAGGCAGCTGAGTTCGGTACTAAGGGGTGAAAAATAAAATAGAGGAAGATAAGCAAACTGCAAGACACGTCCGATCAACGGGTTGCCTACCCAACAGTATGAGACGATTATGATGTGTTCCCTAAAAGAATTATATCTGCTTTCATCAAATAGTGTGGGGGCAGGACACCCCTCCCAGCCCAAGGGGAGAGGATGAAATGTAAAAGTAATCGAAAACGACCGATACACTGGCAGGACAACGTCTGTCGGGTTTTGCTAGTTCCTATATGAATGTCAAAAAAGAGCAAATTTGTTTTGTTAAGAAAGGCCTTCCTTGCTTGCGCTAGTCTGAATTGCATGTTCTCCTCACTTTTGCTACCGTTAGTTATTGTATTACCTGAATAACAGTATGCACTTTCTTCCTTTAAGGCTTCATTCCCTAATCTAATATTTCCCGCATCACTGCACTTTGTTGCACTTTCATTTTGGACGTATTTCTTTTCACCTTGTAATCCTTCTCCAAGACTCAGTCCATGCCATACTGGAATTTGTGTGGTCCTTCTGCAAATTCAGATTAGACAACAATTATCAGCAAATCTCGCAGTTTTGATTCCCTCTCCTTGGATTGTGATTCACTTTCCAAATTCCTCGTATTATCTTCACTTATTATCTTAATAATAAATATAAATTTAATGAAAAATTGTAAATATTTATTTTACTGCTTTCAATGAAGACTCCGAGGTCAAGCTCCGTAGCATGTCTAGTATGGAGTTCGAAGCCCGTACTCAGCCAACCGTAAAGAAGTGAGAGTACCGTTACAGTAGGTGGAGTGTGTGTAGGGAAGTTTAGGAAGTTAATGTGTAAGAGCGGGTAATTAGCGATGAGTCTCTTGTAGCCTGATAAACCTGGATGCTAGGTAATGAGGTGTAGACATACTTAGATGATTTTGCAGGAGATTCTGGGTACGAAGTTGCCCTCTCATTTGCAGCGTTAGCACAGAGATTTCGTTATGATAGAGAGATATTTTGAAGCAGTTTCGCACTAAGATTGAAACGATAGCAGAAAGGCGAGTAGTCAAATTGGGGCTATCAAATTCCTTGTTAATACTCAACGTACAGAATGGTCGTATACTACTACTACTACTAATAATAATAATAATAATATCTTCTGTCGAGATAAAATATCCCGAAGAACAGAAACCTAGGATTTTCCAAGATGACTTGCAACTATCATCAACCCGTAACGATACAGGAATAATTAGTACGGTTTCCAAGAAAGTTGTTTCTCTGAAAATATCTCAAATTGCAAAATAAATGTTCTTAATGACACGTAGACTTTCACACAAACAAGGTACAACATTTTTCGACTTTCTCACACGGGAGTTCGGAAGTTTGAACAATAATATCCTAAGAAAATAGCAACAGGTTTCGCCTTTGTGAAAATCAAATGATCTTAAGTACGTCTCGCGGTCAAGACCAGCCATCAACAGCTAGTAATTTCAGATGACCCCCAGTTATAAGACACAGCTTGCAAGGTTACTAGGTAACAGTGTCTGGCCATCCATCCACACTTCACATCACAGCCTGCACGACCGGGCGAGTCGGCCGTGCGGTTAAGGGCGCGCAGCTGTGAGCTCGCATCCGGGAGATAGTGGGTTCGAAACCCACTATCAGCAGCCCTGGAGATGGTTTTCCGTGGTTTCCCGTTTTCACACCAGACAAATGCTGGGGCTGTACCTTAATTCCATCGTCGTCATAAGACCTATCTGTGTCGGTGCGACGTGAAACAAATAGAAAAAAACAGTCTGCACGGTTGCTAGGTAGCATTTTCTGGCCATCCATCCATACCTCACATCACAGCCTGCACGGTTGCTAGGTAACATTTTCTGGCCATCCATCCATACCTTACATCACAGTCTGCACGGTTGCTAGGTAACATTGTCTGGCCATCCATCCATACCTTACATCACAGTCTGCACGGTTGCTAGGTAACATTGTCTGGTCATCCATCCATACCTTACATCACAGTCTGCACGGTTGCTAGGTAACATTGTCTGGCCATCCATCCATACCTTACATCACAGTCTGCACGGTTGCTAGGTAACATTGTCTGGTCATCCATCCATACCTTACATCACAGTCTGCACGGTTGCTAGGTAACATTGTCTGGCCGTCCATCCATACCTTACATCACAGCCTGCAGGGTTCCTAGGTAACATTGTCTGGCCATCCATCCATACCTTACATCACAGCCTGCAGGGTTCCTAGATAACAATGTCTGGCCATCCATCCATACTTTACATCACAGTCTGCACGGTTGCTAGGTAACATTGTCTGGCCGTCCATCCATAAATTACATCACAGCCTGCAGGGTTCCTAGGTAACATTGTCTGGCCATCCATCCATACCTTACATCACAGCCTGCAGGGTTCCTAGATAACATTGTCTGGCCGTCCATCCATACCTTACATCACTGCCTGCACGGCTGCAAAGGTTACACTTCCATCACATTAACTTACGTAACACGAATTTTTCAGATGACCCCCCTCCCCTCAAGCTGTCATAAGACATAGTTCAGTTAATAAGTACACTCAACCGCACTAAAACTGGTCGTCGCAGAAGATCACTTTCCTTTAAAATAGGGTGAACATAATTGTGGAGGTGGTAGGATTCAAGTTTCGGGAATATTATGCAATTAAATATTCTCTGTCGGCAAATTTCTGTGTGGCTGAGTGTACAAACATATGTAATACGAAACTCCAAAATATGTACAAAATTGCCAATATCAAAACTGCGCACGGAGTAAAACATTGGTGCCATTTAAGTTATTAAAAATAGTTTACGAAGATCAATTTCCATGAACAACACATTTCAGTAGGTCACGATAATTTTTTGGCGCGACTGTCAAGTTATTAAAGGCATGAAATATAAGGTATCACATGTTATTTTACGTTTCCAGGAAATGTGTGCCTTGGACGACTGGAAAGTATGTTATTATCAGCCAAAATTATATCACGACAACGCATGTGTCCATCGGTGCCTGATTCACACAAGGATGCGGCTGAGAGTAATGTCTTTGGAGGTGTCAGCCATTCTTCGCCGAGGATCTGGCTAATAATATATAAACTGGTATAAATCTGATTTCTTTGACAGATTACTTCGGATATTTTCACGGCTTATTCACCTATAGTTTCACGGATAACACTGAGTGTATTTTTTTTGTATCACGTGATATCAATCGATTCCGTAGGCTGAAGTCAGATAGTTGTTCATGCGTTCAGGAATCCAGCCAAAGTGGCCGGACACATGATAATTTTATTATTATTATTATTATTATTATTATTATTATTATTATTATTATTATTATTATTATTATTATTATTATTATTATTATTGCTGTTTAATTGATCGTCTCGCAACTGATAATCCCATCGTCGATTCTCTGTGTGTGGCTGCCCATACGAATCACTTGAAGCCCATTCTCGGCTACAAACCATCCATGTTCCTTTGAGGCCACTTCCGCTTATGGCTTGCCTGTTAGTAGTCATGACATCGATCCCCGCCCATAGAACCTGTCGTAAACCGTGTACTGCACAGTTAGCTGCGCTACAGGTAGTGTCACAAGTTCAGCACTGTTCCATTATACAGCAAGGTGGGACAATGAACAATATATTGTTTGAAGTTACAGATTGTTTTATGACTAGTGCCCGGATTTTAGACAGCCTGCACAACGGTCATGCTATGTGGCTTGCATAACTACAAGGGGTTCGGCCCATCAGAACCTCTAGATTATAAGTTACTCTCGATATATGACGGAATAGCGGACTAGACGACACTTCCTAATAACCAAATGAGTTTGCATTCTAACCTGTTACTGACCAAATTCTTGTCCGAGCACTTGTTTTTACTGTACACCGATGCTGGCAAGGAATAAGTCTGCGTCCAATACATGAAGCCACATCATGGCGGCCACAGCCAGGTGTTTGTTCAACGGTCCGAAGAGATGGCTATCAATGGGTGCCAGATCGGGGCAGTAGGGAGGATGGTTACCGATGGTTAATTTTTTCACCAGAAGATTGATAGTGAATGCCATGAGTTTCTGTGAGACATTACAGCGTTTGTGGGTAACAGTTGGCAGAAAGCAACTTGGACACTTTTCAATAGGCGTCGCACTGCTACACGACAAACCCGTGCCACGCGCAGTCAACAGCACTCCTGAATTGTTACGGGGCTTCCAGTGGGAGGTACTGCGCCGATATTGTGATTTATCCTATACCTACCTCTTAATCACACATTATTATTATACTGGGTGGTGGGATACAACGCGAACCAAGCATGAGTGTTAAAGCGTTTCCCATCCTGATAAATAATTTGAAATAAATGATATTCGATATCACGCACCATTGTCATGTCATCAGCTGCTGAAGTTGGCAAATCAGATGGCTTCGCGGACGAATTTAAAGAGGCTTTACGCGGCATTGATGATAAATATGCTCGTGACTTAAGAACGGCTTGACAGACGTGCCGAGAAGTCAGCATCAAACACAAAAACACTGTGGGTTTCACATAGTGTCACCGTAAAGTACGTGCCTTGGTGCGATCGTGTGTGTTCGGAGGACCGTGTTCAAGTCCCTACCCTGGCGAAGTTTTACTTTTCGACGGGTGCTCATGCCAATCTTAAGCCATGTAAAGCCCATCTGAATTCGCCCGCGAAGTGATCTGATTGGCTAACTTCAGCACCTGATAAAATGAAAACGACGCGAAATACCTCATATTTTTCAAATTCTGTATCAGTATGACCAACCTTCTAACGGTCATATAGCAGGTTCACCTACTTTACTGGCACCCTGTATGAACACGGCTGCGTTAACGGGAGCCTAAATTACAACATATTGAGCCTTACCACCATGCCATGCCGAATCTGAACTAGGACCATTTTATTTAACAGAGACGTCTTGTTTATGGAGCTGTTTTAATGGCCACTAAAAGCACGAACACACATAATATAATCTAGCTCATTTCGCTGTATAATCTAAGCGGAAAACGGCTTTAAAAACAACTGGAACAATATAATTGCAGCGTTTATAGCAGCACGGCAATCCAATAGAATGTGCTTCTTAACTTTTCATTACTCTGAAGTGTAAAATGAAACACGAATCTCCGCTTTTACAAGGATTATCAAGGTTAGAGCCCGGCCCATTTGTATTTTAAATAATAAACTGGAAAATAATTAACGTACTAACGATGATATTACGGCTTCATTGCCCGGATTTGTTTCAGTATTAACTGGATCTGCAGAGCAAGGTAAGTATGATGGAGATATCTGTGTGAGATGATAAGGTCAATGCAAAGAATAATGGAATATTAAAAATACCTTGCAAATGCGAATTCTTGTCGTATTTGCCACGTATTTCTGAAACAATTAGTTAATACTTGACAGATTTTAGTTTGCGAGTGTGTAGAGTAGTGATTCACAATCGGTGGTAGGCGTACCCTTAGAGGTTAGCCTGAGACGTTTAGTGGAGTACGCGAGAAGCCTTCAAGGCCTTCTTAATCCGTTTACCCTCCGGGATTGGTTTCTCCCTCGGACTTGACGAGGGATCTCATCTCTACCACGTCAAGGGCAGTGTCCTAGAGCGTAAAACTTAGGGTCGGGGTATACAACTGGGAAGGTGGACTAGTATATCTCCCAGGCGGCTTCACCTACTATGCTGAACAGGGGCTTTGTTGGGGGGAGGGATATGCGAGGAAGAGGAAAGGAAGCGGTCGTGGCCTAAAGTTACGTATCATCCCCGCATTTGCCTGGAGGAGAAGTGGGAGAACCATGGAAAACCACTTCCAGGATGGCTGAGGTGGGAATCGAACCTCCCTCTACTCGGTTAACCTCCCGAGACTGGGTTGACCACGTTCCAGCCCTCGTACCACTCGCAGTTGTTTAACGTGCCAGTAAAAGTACCTGCCTGAGCCAGGATCGAACCCGCCTAGTTTGACACAGAAGGCAAGCGCTCTACCGTCTGAGCTACACAACCCGGCAAAAATATATCATTTTCCCCTTCTTTGCCTTCTCCTTGCACCATGTCCATATCGGGTGACGGTTGTCACCTGGGCACTCTGATTCTTCTTGTTCTCGTCAAGCCAGTGAAACCCACCTTCAATTTTACCTTGGAAGGTAAGCTCTAGGAAACCGTGCTTCTCATTTCGAATAACATGGACAACGTGCTCTAGTTTCTTCTTTTTGATGTGTGTATGACCTCTAGTTCTTTGTTCAGGTGTTGGAGTACTTAAGTGTTACGTATTCTGTCAACCCACGATATTCTGAGCAGGTGTTGATAGCATCACATCTTGAAGGATCGAAGTTTTTTAGTCGTGTTCTCTGTTCGGATCCACCTCACAGACTCAATAAATAAAACAGAGAATACGTAACAACGAAGTAACCAGGGACGGAGATATTTACTCACCAACTCGAAGAGTACAATATCTGATCTCCATTTTCATAATACGCTAGCTGTAGAACCCGTGGTCGGCGAGACAGCCATAGTTATCTAACTCCCAGCTCTTTTTTTTTTTTTTTGCTCACTGTCGGAGGCATACCTTTACATGCCTTGATGAAGGCCAATGTAATTTGGCGGAAAGTTCGGCTTTGTTAAACATATGTAAGTGGCTTTAATCCAATTACCATATTCATTTCCTTATTTAATACAATGAACCACGAAAGACTACGTTCGTTAATTCAGGTATGCTGTTTTATTCAGCACGCTGCAGTACCAATTCCATCTATCGGAGATGAATGGCAGCAGAAGAGACAAATCACATCACAATGGTCAATATGACGTTGTTGTTGATTAGATTTATGAGCTTTCGTTACTGTAGTTATATTCAAACTCTGTGATATTGGGACATCTAACGTAAGGGTGGTCCTTCCTTCTATCTCTTGTCTTATTCAAGGGATCGTTCCTTCATTATTTTTTTCTCATTTCTTATAATCATATTCACGGTTTTCCTTGTCGATAAAGAACGACGACCACGCGTTTTTAAAAAAAGCCATCGCCAGTCAAAACGATTATACAATATTTCCATGTAAGCAATGCTTCGTCTTGATATAGACTAGGCAACAGAGAAGTCTAAATTCATGAATTCTATTATCATAGTCCATATAGTAAAACTGTATAAACCGGGCGAGTTTGCCGTGCGGTAAGGAGCGCACAGCTGTGAGCTTGCATCCAGGAGATAGTGGGTTCGAACTCCACTGTCGGCAGCCCTGAAGATGGTTTTCCGTGGTTTCCTATTTTAACACTAACCTTAATTAAGCAGCTTCCTTACCACTACCAGCCCTTTCCTATCCCATCGTCGCCTCAAAACCTATCTGTGTCGGTGCGACGTACAAAAATAATATCAATAATAAAACTGATCAGGACGTAAATGACAGGAACTTCTATTCTCTCTAACTTTCGATATGTAATAGGTATTAAAAATAATAATTCTGGACACCTTCCTTTAAACTGCCATTTTCTTATAAGCTGCTTTACGTTGCACCGACACAGATAGTTCTTATGGTATTTGCCTGGTATGAAAATCGTAAACCACAGAAAACCATCTTTAGGGCTGCCGACAGTGGGGTTCGAACCCACTACCTGCCGAATACTGGATACTGGCCGCACTTAAGCGAATGCAGCTATCGAGCTCGGTGCGCTACCAATTCATCCAGCGGAAATACAAAGTTTTTTTTTCTTTGCTAGTGGCTTTACGTCGCACCGACACAGATAGGTCTTATGACGGCGATGGGATAGGAAAAGCCTAGGAGTTGGAAGGAAACGGCCGTGGCCTTAATTAATGTACAGCCCCAGCATTTGCCTGGTGTGTACAAAGTATATATAGCCTAGACTATAGTACCTCATTCCAAGACTTTACATACCGATTTTCATCGTTACCCATTTTCTCGTGCTTCGGTGTTCATATGCATTTAGCAACAAAAATGAAAATTCATGGGAGGTACGGTAAAAATGTATAAGACGTACATGATCGGAAATTTAATTCTATATAACTTTAGTTATGTAGTATTTATCGATAGGATTACCAATTGACTTTTAGATCTTTCCCTAAACTGCCATTTCACTCATCATACATAACATTATTTATAGCCTAGATTGTGGTACCTCATTCCCCGACTTTGCATACGGATTTTCATTAAATTCTCCCTATCCATTTTCTCGTGATGACCGTACATACATACATACATACATACATACATACATACATACATACATACATAATGGAAAATTAGAAAAGTGAATTTACTTGTTACTGTGGACACGACCGATACAGCAATACCATTCTTTTTAAATTCCGGGCCATGTACAGACAACTCTTATTTTAAATACATAGATGGAAAATTCACGGCATAATATTAGTTTCCACGGCTCTGCCTTGGATAGCCGGTATCTCTGATTCTTTCCTATACTCCTATCTGTATTTTCTCCAGCAGTCCTATGGCTAGCATTATCTACAGAAGGGATATGATCATCCTCTCATCTCCTGTACAGTACGTTCGTTAGATGACGTCACGTGAGGTCAGCTCCATGTACAAAATGTTGTACGGTTTCCTCTACCTGTAAGGCTTCCGGGTTCTCTGTTCTCGAACTTGACTGAACTCGCTGCCCCGTAAACGAAGCCACCAACAATTAACAGGCCAAGAAGGGATCAATGCAAACATGGTAGCAATATTACAGGTGAAACTCTGAATGCATTACGTATATCCTTTGCAGAAGCAAATCCAGAGGCGAGAGCCATATTAGAGGAAATGTGATGTAAGTCAACACGCTGCGTGAGTTCAGACCCTTTATTAGACATCCAACAATACACATTTAGAGGCTCAAACTTGTACAGCAGCATTTTAAAAATGCTGAAGTGTAACCAATCCATTTGAGATTTTGAAGATGATTGCGATTAGGTACCGAAAAGAAACAATATCTGCAATCTGTTAAAAACATCAATTCGCAGTGATGAGAAACGAGGGCCTCGATAAAGAAGCAGCAATCCAGAAAGGAGCGAGGCAAAGCAGCAGTTTGTCCTCACTCCTTTTCAATGTTTATACAGAACAGGCAGTAAAGGAAATCAAAGAAAAGTTTGGAAATCAAAACCCTGAGATTAGCGGATGATACTGTTAATTTATTGAGACTGCAGAGAATTTATAGGCATTTCTGAATGGTATGGACGGAGTCTTGCGGAGGGAGCAAAAGAGGAAATAAATAAGTCTAAAACAAAAGCAATGGAGTGCACTCAAACGAAGTCAGGTGATGCAAGTAATATTAAACTAGAAAATGCTGTCTTAAAGGAAGTAGACGAGTATATAGTTACTTGGGCAGTAAAATAATTAACGATGGAAGAAGTAAGGAGGACATAAAATGCAGACTAACACAAGCAAGGAAGAGCTTTCTTAAGAAAAGGAATTTGCTCACTTCATACATTGATATAGTAATTAGAAGTTTCTAGAGACTCGTATGAAGCTTGATATTATATGGAAGTGAAACATGGACGATAACTAGGTCAGAAAGGAAGAGAAAAGACGCTTTTGAAATGTTATGTTACAGGAAGAATGCTGAAGGAGAGACGGATAGATCGATTCACGAATGAAGAGATACTGAATCGAACTGGTGAGAGGAGATCGGTTTGGCTAAATTTGACCAGAAGAAGAGCTAGAATGATAGGACACATCTTAAGACACCCAGGACTTGTTCATTTGGTTTTTGAGGGAAGTGAAGGGGGTAAGAACGGTAGGGGTAGACCAAGGTATGAATATGACAAGCAGATGCAGGATGCAGTGGTTATGTAGAAATGAAAAGTTTAGCACAGGATAGGGTGGCATAGAAAGCTGTATCAAACCAGTCTATGGATTGATGACTACAACAACAAGAAAATTATTACTATTATTATTACTATTATTATTATTATTATTATTATTATTATTATTATTTTAGGCAGTAAAAGGTTAGAACAAAGTTGATTACGAGGAAATGTCGACTAGCCGATAGGATGTGGGTCAGATGGTTCTCAGATTTGCCCGCAGAGCAAGTAGGTTTCCATGGCTACCAGGCTACCAAGTCGTGAGGTGAGTAATATGTATGTGTGTTCTCTTGCTCACAAGGGAGACAAACGGTAATGAGAACAATTAGAAAGTGTGAGCCTCCTGGTGCCAGCAAGTGTGAATTAAGAGCTACGACTGACCACAGATATAATCTCTACTAGTTCTAGAACCCCAGGGTCCACACGCAAAGAATCTTCACAGCAATGGATGCAATTACTTGTCAACTGCATCTACAATTTAGCAGGATTCGAAAAGGTCAGTAAAATGCTTGCTCAAAGAGTTCTTATGAAATAATCTGACTGATTTGTCTTAGTTGACTATACGTACATAGAAAAAGTAAATTTAATTTCTTGGCTTTGCTAGAGGGGATGAAAAAATAGCGTCCTCAAATGTTTGTTTTTTGATGCAGTCTATTCCTGATTTCAACGTGGATGTGATAGTTGCTTTTCTTATTCGTGGAACTAAATCGAGAAGAGACATCAGAATATTCTCTGTGTATGCGGCGAGACCTTCAGATTGCTTAATTACCCTCGTTGGCTGGATCAAACTTTTAGCTTGTCTGTGAAAATATTATCTAACCACTGAACTAGCAGCTGTACAGGTGAACTACATTAAACTCAACCACTCGTGTCGGAGGAATCACAACAAAAGAGTTTCTATAGAGAGGGCTGAAATAATGCCCAAGGATACCAACTCTACCTCTCCTCACTAGACGACATTCTGTATTCATAAATAACAATGGAAATATAATATTTACAGTGGCCCGCAAGCTGTTTGAACGAAAGAATAATTGGTCCCGGTGGGTCACCGACTTCCAGAGTAAAATAGAACATTTATATGCAAGGAGGAGAGGAAATATAAGTCAACAATAAAACTATAAATAAAGGAACCGTGTGTGTGTGGTGTGTGTGTGTGTGGAGATGGGGTGACTTTCAGAAGAGGGGGGAAGGTGTATTCGCTCCTAGTTAAAACGGTGCCCACCGCAAGTCAGAGAAAGGGGGAGTTTTATACTTGTTCGACATCTTAAATCCTCTCCAAGTAAGTCAACCACGGATCAGAAGTGAAAACAAAAATGCGACAACACGTCATAGGTGTTATGGTTACACTGTCAAAATTCAGAGATAACGCTTCGGTATTTTCAGCCCAGAAAAGAGAGCAAGAGAAAACAAACAAACACACACACACACACACACACACACACACACACACACACATTACTTGGTAGCGTGGTAGCCATGGAAACCTACTTGCTCTGCGGGCAGGTCAGGTCACAGCAAAACCACACAGTACAGTGCTTTGAAATTACCAATGATCCACACTAAATTATAGAGAAGCGCTGTATACGCTGTGATTGTTTATTTACAAAGACGAAACGGTTTTCAATTCTGTCAACTTTGATATGCTTCTTGCGATGTGTACATTATATTTGCTGTATTATCGGGGATGTCCTGCATGAGTTATTATCATAATTATCTCGCTATCGGTCCGAATGAACTGGTTTCCTTGCCATATTTTCGTATGCTGCGCGTTAATAAAACGTTTGGTGTACCCCAAGGATCCGCTCTAGGCCCGCTCTCTTTCATAGTTTTTATCTCGCCATTTGTCAAGGTCACCCCTGGTGGGAGCACACCTCTCTCCACCTTTCGTGATGAAGGATTATTATAAGGAAGACGCCCTGCAATTCATACATCTTCCCTATTACAATCAAAGCACAGTTTTCTGGGCTGAAAATACCGAAGCGTCATCTCTGAATTTTGACAGTGTAACCATACCACCTATGACGTGTTATCGCATTTTTGTTTTCAGTTCTGATCCGTGGTTGTTATCGTGGTTCCTTACCTTATCGCCACCCCAAACTCAAGAACATAATTCATATATTTTTTCTTCCTTGCTTATCACTTCGTAATTCAAGTTTTACTACTACTACTATTATTATATTATATATTTTGCGAATGAGCCCATTAGGACTACGCACAGTACTTAGAGACAGGCATTTGTTTTTCTTTGAGCCCACACTTCCTTCATTCGTTTGCTGTGTGCTTCTTTTCTCTCTTGAGACCATGTTGTTCCGGTCTTCTTTGCTTTTTCCTCTTGGTCAACTTGCCACTTATGAACTTTGGTTCTCAAGATAACCCGGCTTTGGATGTCTTCAGGTGTAATTCCTGCCAGTTTGAGATCTGTTTTAATTTCGCCAATCCATTTTATTGTGTCCGTTTTGGCTTTACTTCGGTTTTCATAAAATTCAACTATTTGCTTGGTAAGTCTATCTGGGTTCATCCTTTTTATATGTCCAAAGAATCTTAATCTGCGTTTTCTGATGTCGCTGTGAATGTTAGAAAATTGTTTGATTTCCTGTTTCCCTCTATTATTATTATTATTATTATTATTATTATTATTATTATTATTATTATTATTATTATTATTATTATTATTATTATTAACAAATGCATCAAAAATGGGAAATATCCCGGTGGCAATGGTCGCGTACAGTAGTGTAATAAAGTAAAATCATAATCAAACAACCAAAACAACAAGCAATTTCATGGAAAGAACACATTACAAAAATACTATTAGTTTAACATTCTAAATCCAGCATCATAGTATACAAATTCACACACACAATCTGCCTACCAATTTCGATGTTGTAACTGTGCTGCTGCTAGCATCAAAAGTGAAACTCTTCTAGACGACTCCAATAGCAAAGTTATTTCTCCTTGGGTCCCACTGAGTGCTTGATGAAGGAACTTCGACATGCTAACAGTAATGAGATTGAGTACATATATTTTCCACCTCCTTAAAAATTCTACTATTTTGGCCAGGATGCTGATTCGGACATTCCTACCGATTTATCTAGGTAGCTACTGTCTTCAATAATTCTGGTATAATACAGAGGTTTAGCTGGATTCTTTCCCCGTCATTTCCAGTAATTGTGTTAACAAATATTTTCCCATCCTAGTCAACAACAATTCTCAGGAAAACAGGGAAATCCTGGTAAGACTTTGTGGTATATTTTAGCGGCAGGGGAAAGAGATAAATCCCCCATACACACACATATGAGTGTAAAGTGCATCCTGTACTTGTCACATTCCCCTCAATGTGGCTGCAAGTATTTCCAAGATTCCCGCCCCCTCTCCAATCCTCTCTGTGAAAGGACCTGAACACGAGGGGAGATGACAAAGGAAGAAATCCTTGGCTGTCATTATAAATGGAAATTGGAAGTGGTGAGGAATACAGAGTAAGTCAGTCTGTTTCACTGCTAGTGGTAATACTGGACCCAAGACACGTACGTCAAAGCATTGTCACTTACGTGTGTGACTACGTCTAATTTGTCAGGCCGTGGGAGGGAATGACAGGGTCCTGAAAAGCACAGGTTTGTTATGAGGTGTATTTGTGGGGAGGTTCTCACAAGCGTTACAACTGCCATAATCATGTCGCTGTAGCAATGAAATACCTATATATATACAATAAAGAGTCTTCTCTGTGCGTTGCTTAGAATTTAAAAATAATGGCACGTGTCTCTATCGGTCGTGTCCATAGTAGCAAGGGAATGCACTTCTTACCTTTCTGTCACCTCTCTCTTTACGCGCATCACGATAAAATAGCTGAAGAGAATTTAATGCAAATCGGCTGGAGTAAGGCAGTATAATCTAAGCTATAAATCATTTTCTTTACGCTGAGTGAAATGGCAGTTTAGGGACAGGCCTAAAATTTAATTCTAAAATATTTACGTTATTAATGATCCTATCGATAATTAGTAAATGACTTAAGTTATATAGAATTAAGTTTCCCATCATTTATGTCAGGCATCGTCAATCGAGAGCGAAATGCCTTCGGAGCCGGTTTGCTCCCCGCTCTCGAGGAACGAGAGCAGCTTAGCGAGCAAGTAGGGGAAATGCATGACGTAATACGTATTGCAGGCCAGTTGCGCAAAGGTATAGCACATCTTTCTGGACAGGTTAGATTGCGACACGATACGCGTGAAATCGTGAGAGGTGACAGTAGTGTGTTTCCGTCTTTATCCTCACACTACACGACGTTCAAATCTAGTCGGTTTTTTTTTTTTTGCTAGGGGCTTTACGTCGCACCGACACAGATAGGTCTTATGGCGACGATGGGATAGGAAAGGCCTAGGAGTTGGAAGGAAGCGGCCGTGGCCTTAATTAAGGTACAGCCCCAGCATTTGCCTGGTGTGAAAATGGGAAACCACGGAAAACCATATTCAGGGCTGCCGATAGTGGGATTCGAACCTACTATCTCCCGGATGCAAGCTCACAGCCACGCGCCTCTACGCGCTCGGCCAACTCGCCCGGTATCTAGTCGGTTAATGTTTCATTTACTATGGAAGAGAGTTTAGCACAGCGTAGGTCAACGAGGTCCAAATCTTCCTGGGAAGAAGAGTGTTTAAGAATTCAAGAAAATAACACAGCAAAATGTTTAATATGTATTAAAACATTGGATGACATTAAAAACATTACAAGAATATAAAGACGTTTTAGTGACGATTTTGAGAGTAGGTTTCACGATATTCAGACATTAGAAAAGGATATGCACGTGTGTTCGCTATGCCCTTCCCAGTGGATGTGCAAACTGTTAGACCAGAACTGCAGCTAGAACTGATTGACTTACAGTGTGATACTCAAATGAAAGATGGGTTTGCAAATACAAACAGTTTAACTGAATTTTATATTCGTTTTACACGTTTGCGACTCGCCAGTACGCAGACGATAAGTTTAGTACCAAACATTGATACAGTAATATCTAAACGAGCCGGAAAATCCCGTGAAGGAGGTATACACCAGTGATATGTGTCAGTTCGCGTGTTTAATTTGTTGTCATAGTCATAAATAGCATACACATATTGAAATGTATGTTAATGAGAGTGCAAGGAATATGGTCAAATCACATAAATTGTATTTTCTTTCGGTAAATGTACGTGCCCCAAAACTTCAGTTAATGGTGAAAATATATTTATTCAGGAAATGTTGCACACTGCTGTATATTTCCTTTGTCAATGAATTATTTTCTTGTTCTGTTATACTCTGTAACCTGTGTCCTATTCGTCTCACATGAACCATGCTCCAAATTATTATTATTATTATTATTATTATTATTATTATTACTATAAAAGCTGTTGTTCATATGGTAACATTTCCGAGCGGCAAGTACAGTACGGCCACGGTATGCATCCCGCCTGTCTGCTGCTCTCTTGTCACGTGACAAACAGCCGTCCCGAGCGGAGCAAGTGACACCGGCTCCCTAGAGCAACTACATTGTGACGTCTGATTTATGTCATACAGTTACACCGTACATGCTATGATAACAGAGATAGTCATGAATTTCGATTTTTGTTGCTTAGTCTACATCAACGCAAGCATTGCGTTAAATGGCGGTAGTTGATTGCTTTGAGGTGTTAAACCGGGTGGTTATCGGTCCAAGGAAAATTGAGAAGATGATTAAATGAGAAAAAACCGTAAATGAAATGATAGCTTGAAGAATAAGACGAGGGAGACATGAAAGAAGGAAAGACTCCCTTTACATTAAAACTAACCCCACGACATTACAGACTGCAAATTACGAGGTACCGTATGGTCAGCACGACGAATCCTCTCGGCCGTTATTCTTGTCTTTCTATACCGTGGCCACCATCTCACCATCAGACAGCTTCTCAATTCTAATCGCGTAGGCTGAGTGGACCTTAAACCCGCCCTCAGATCGAAGTAAAATTCCCTGACCTGGCCGGAAATCGAACCCGGGGCATGCAGGTAACAGACAGGTACGTTACCCCTACACCACGGGGCCAGCCCTCCCTTAATATTAGATCCTCTAATATCACGAAGAAGGAAGACAACTGTGATTGCCTACGATATCAAAAGTTCTTAAAACTGGTCGAAATTAACATTACACTGACCAATGTTGTGATGTGATTTTTCTCTTCTGCTGCCGCTCATCTCCGATAGATGGGATTTCTACTGCGTCCCAAGTAAAACAGCCTGCCTGAATATTGGCGGAAAGTAGCTGGGGAGTCACATTCTCGTCAACGTTGGCTTCACGAGCTAGTAATTTATACACGAGACGCGTTTTCTAATTACAGACATCTTTTAACATGGACAAGTTTCTGGTCTATCTATATAAATAAAATTGTTTCTGTTTGTCTGTTTGTCTGTCTGTTTGTCTGTTCCACCATCACGTCGAAACGGCTGGATAGATCTCAACCAAACTTCATATTTAGAGTATACTGACCCCGGGGAAGGTTTCGATATGCATATCATTTTAAAATCTTTGAAAAGACGGGGGTTTTATAGGAAAAACGGTTTTCCTCCATTTTCTCTTATACTATTATAGGCAAAATATCGAATTTGTCGTATAAGGACGAGACAAAGCTCAATTTAATCCTCTTGACGCAAAGAACAAAACTCGGTAAGCCCTACGGGCCCGAAAACCATGTTTTAAGGCCCTAAAACCAACCGTTACGGAGATATTGGCACCACACTACCCCTGCTCTAGGAATCGGATAAAGAAATGAAGTGCCGTAACCATGGCAACGTCAGCTCCAGGATTCTAGAGCAGTGAGATTATGCATGTACGTTTGGGCATAGCTGTCAACCAAAATAGGTACAAATAAGACTTAATATCTGGGAAAAAAATATACTGTTGTGTAAGGCACTCATAGGACTCCTTTGGGCGGGGATGGAAAGGGGGTGAAGAACGAGTGTAAAAATCTATATAAATAAAATTGTTTCTGTTTGTCTGTCTGTTTGTCTGTTCCACCATCACGTCGAAACGGCTGGATAGATCTCAACCAAACTTCATATTTAGGGTATACTCATCCCGGAGAAGGTTTTGATATGCATATCATTTTAAAATCCTTGAATAGACAGGGGGTTTATAGGAAAACCAGAATGGTTTTTCCACCATCACGTCGAAACGGCTGGATAGATCTCAACCAAACTTCATATTTAGAGGATACTCATCGCGGGGAAGTTTTCCATATGCATATCATTTTAAAATATTTGAATATATGGGGGGTTTATAGGAAAATCAGAATGGTTTTTCCACCATCACGTCGAAACGGCTGGATGGATCTCAACCAAACATTGTATTTAGAGTATACTAATCCCGGGGAAGGTTTAGATATGCATATCATTTTAAAATCCTTGAATAGACGGGGGGTTTATAGGAAAACCAGAGTGGTTTTCCCACCATCACGTCGAAACGGCTGGATAGATCTCAGCCAAACTTCATATTTAGAGTATACTCATCCCAGGAAAGGTTCCGATATGCATATAATTTTAAAATCTTTGAATAGACGGGGTGTTTATAGGAAAACCACAGTGGTTTTCCTCTATTTTCTCTTATACTATTGATTTTCTGTAAACTTCGTTTACCGTACGTGAAACGTCTCTTCATTATAAACAACTTTCGTTATGTTCATAATTTACCTTACTCTTCACATGACGGAGAAATTTACAATTTTCTGCTGGTATCATGCTCTGCATTTAGTGACCGACAGACCGACAACGAACCTACAGGTTACCATGGCAACGTCTCTGACTGCATGCCAGTAGGGAAGTAACGTATTGCCATTTTCCTCATCATGCTTTTAAATTCGTGGTTGTTCCTTGGGTAGATGGCAAGAGAGGCAACAATCGGCTCATCTGCGGGATATTGGCGGAATATCGTTGGAGGTTATAACCGCCCTCGAATAGATTAAGTAATAACACCATTAGTCATCTTCATATTTGTTTACCTAAGAATCACTGAACCTAAATTTCTCCTCTGTTAGCGCTTTATTATATCCATAACTCACGGCATTTATTTATTTGTCGTTATCCGGCTGTCCTCAGTTATAATCCATTTTCTATTAGTTTCAACATTCTTAACTGTATTATTTTCTTCCTTAATTACGCCGTATGTACGTGAATGCTAGAAACTACTGGATGCATTTCCACCAAGATTCGTATTTAGAATACACCTGTCCTTGATAGGTTTCAGGGCAAATATTGTTTCTAAATCCCTGAACTAACTGGGGGTTTATACGAAACCGAAACAGTGATTTTGCACTTCCAAAAAATATACACAACAAAAGTTTATGGAAGTCTACCTACCTTGGTAGAAATTAATGTCTAAACCTTTTTTTCTCATGTGCATCATTTCGATACGAGGATTAATAAGGGAGATATCATTAACGGACCGTTTTTCTGTACAAGTCCCATCGGACTTAACTCACGAGCGGGTGCGTGTAAAGCGTATTCCTTACAACTTGAAAACTACTGAAGACATTCGAAACAAAATTTATATTTAGCATCCACCTGTCCAAAGGTAGGTTTTAAACGTAAATAACATTTCATGTTCCGGAATGGACTGGGGGTTTATAAGGAACCGAAATGGTGATTTTACTCTTCCACAATATATACAGAACAAGACCAACCTGACTGGAAGTCGACCAAACCTGATGGAATTCCACCTCTAAACCTTTTTTTTCATGTGCATTTTTTCGTCAGGAGGATTAATAAGGGAGATATCATGAATGGTCACTTTTGCAGGTTAAGTCCAGCGGACATAGCCCAAAAGGTGTTTTACATGGAGCAGATTCCTTATCTATATAAATCAAATCGTAACGACTGTGTACCTCTACACTGACTATTTTGGCGAAATTTTCGTACAGCTTTCCGTTTAAGGGGTAATAATAACAATCTCCATAATTTTTGATTTCCTGAAAGTCCTAATTTTTACCCGCCTCGCCCAAAATCCACATTGTGGCATAATCTGCCAGAAGAATAAGAAGATAATTGAAATTTGACAAAATTATACGTTTTAGCCCGTAACGAATGAAAAATCCTATATCATTAAATTTTTCATTTTTTATCCCCGAAGAATATCGAAATATGCAGGCAATTTTAATGATGGTGCAGACCTTCGGAAATTCCTATCACGTAACGGATTGCACAATCTCCGTTCAATTTGGAATGATCTACAACCTTGGTCTTATGACTTTATGCCGTATCTGTATCCCTTTTACGTTTGATTTTTCTCTATTAATCGATGTTAAGTCAATTTGGAATTTTCACATGCATTATTCATACTTTCAATTACTTATATGAAATACAGAATCATCAAACTCTTCACGAAAATTGGCCCACTCAGTAGCCATATGTGAGCCAAATGCTACGTATGTAGCTGTCACATTATTATCCGAAAAGTAATGTAATGTGAGATGATCTTACAAAACCTTTACCCTGTTCCACGTTTCTAAATCTGACCCAAGAATAGATGACATATCATTGGACCAGCCATTTAGGCCACTAAATCCGGCGTGTCTTATGGTATAATCCTTTGTCGATATGACGTACGTTTAGTAGCAGTTAATCTGTAAATGAAGGTCTTCAATATTGTAAACACGCATATACTTTCGTATGTCGATCTATATATATTCACTGATGTCGATTTAGCGATCGAGAAAGGGTCGGTCTGCTATTGTAATCAGTACTCCCCACACCGACTTTGACTGGCAGTAGGAAAGGGTTCCTTCTCCAACTCCTGTGTAACTGTCATTAGTAAGGAAGGCCTACAATTGTAATGAATAGTTCCCTTCTCGATTTGACTTGCAGAAGGTAAGTGAGCATGCAGTTTTGTTTAAAACTCCCCTACCCGATTGTGTTTGGCAGTAGGCAAGGGTGCCCGCCATTATAAAGAAATGTACTCATCTAAAATGTGACTGGCATTAGGCATAGTGGCCTGCTATTTTGATGGAAACTCACCAACTTGGTGTGACTGGCAGTACGCTGGCTGGCAGTAGGAAAAGGGGCCTGTCATTATAATGATAACTGCACAACTCAATTTCGAGTGATAGTAGGGTAATTGCCTGCCATTATAATAAAAACTGTAATCTGTCTGGAGGTAGGAAAGGGGGGCTGCCATTTTAACGAAAACTCCCCAAATCGATTCTGTCCGCATAGTAGGCAATGGGGCCTGCAATTATAATGTAAACTTCCCAACCTGATTGTGAATGCCAGTAGGCAAGTGAGCCTGCCGTTATATCACAAATCCGTAACAAACACTTTACATTGGAAACGTACGGGGACCTCCCCATGCTCTTTCTCGGATAACGCTAAGAGACATGCAATTTTAAAACTATCTTATTTACTGCATGTACACTATTTACTTCGATATTCGAATACAATGTAGAATACCGTAGCGAAGCACGGGTACATTCGCTAGTCTGGAATAAACTCCATCAGTCTCCATTGTAACCATGGCAACCACTAGGACAGTGACGTCATCTCCGCCTTGCGCGCTTTCTTCCTGTAACTAAGAGATTGAGAAAATCCCACAAAAACTGAACCCGTTCTACGCTTCCGTCCGCAGTTAAAATCCTTGAAGTGGCCGGAAAAAGAAGCCAGGACATTGGAGACAGGCAGACCAAAAAGTTGGTTAGTAATACACAGTTCAAAAAAATTAGGCGACCATGGTTTTGAACGTATGCCATGCTCCACAAAGCAACACCTATCACACACATGCTCGATGGGAGTAAGGTCGGGACACATTGCTGGCTATTCCATCTCTTGAATGTCCAGTTTTTGCAAGGCAGCTCTGGTGATGCGCGGTATATGAGCGCTGTCATTGTCGTGCATGAGTACGAATTCAGAGCCAACACCGTATGCAGCAACCAACACATGCTGTAGCAGTATTTGCTTGATGTACCTCGCAGCGGTAAGATTACCGCGGACGACGACAAGATCCGTACGGCCAGCAATACTGATGCCACCCTATATCATCACAGAACCTTGTCTGAATCGGTCGCCTTCCTGGACAACATTTGGCATGTACTGCTCAGCACGTTGACATCCATCACGGTATGTCAGGGGAAATATGAATTTTAATATATTTTAACTTTTCTTTTTTACTGATATAATTTATCTTATTTTCCTGATTGTCTCTTCCTTTTTCTTTTATTTTATGTTTAAGGATGACACACACACACACACACACACACACACACACACACACACACACACACACACACACACACACAGTCCCCGGGCCATTGGAAATAACTAAGCTTTAAATCCCTGATCCGACCGAGAATCGAACCCAGGGCTCCTTGAACCAAAGGCCAGCACGCTAACCATTTAGCCATGGAGCCGGACTGGACTCGTCTGTGACCAACACAGCTCTCCATGGGCACAGTTGCCAGCTGACGTGGGTACGGGCAAACAGAAGGAGAGCTGCGCGATGTTCCTGCGTTAAACGGGGCACTCGAACGGGACGTGTGGGTCGTAAGGACACTTCTCTTAACCTGTTCCTTACTGTCTGGTCAGACACCGTGACTCCAGTGACCCTCCTGAGGTCTTGTTGCAGTTCTCTGGCAGTTGCTGAATGACGCTGCAATGCACAGATGGTCAGATATCAGTCATCCTGTGGGGTTGTCATGCGTCCACGACCTTGTCCAACCTCCTTGTGAACTGGCCTGTCCCCATGTAGCTGTGAATAACTGACGGAGAGACGTTCAGATCCATAGCAACAGGACGAAAAGTCTATCCTTCCTGGATCAAAGTGACGGCTCTTGCGACTTGAACCTCGTTAAGATGTCTCATGAGATGTGCTGGTTGACGTACAACGTGTTCAAATGACCGCAGTAGTCCGTGTACCTCACAACGACACATGGACGCACGGCTATTTACTTTGTTTTGAGGGTTCACCTGACAATTTAATGCATGGCTACGCCTACAGATGGAGTATAACTTCGATTTGACATATTCTGAGTAGCTAAGCGACCACTGGAACTCCATCTACCAAATTAACGTTCACATGCCAGACGTTACAAAATATGTTCCCCTAATTCTTTTGAACTGTGTAATTATATTAGAATTATATATCAGAGGTCTAGAATGTCTTTCATGTCCTCACAATTTGTGAGCCTTACAATTGTTATATTAATACACGGATTTTTCTTGCGGTTTATCGAAACATTATATTAATAAAATTTGACTAGAACGTTTCTGGACTATCTCAAATCTCTAACTGATCCATTTGCCGTCCTCTGTATACCTTCCCTGTGGGTGGAGTCAACTGATGCACGATCTCTAGCTCCACATAGCGTAAGCGGCTACTTCTGAAGAGTCTGCACTTACTATCTCGTCTTTTAAACCCAAAGAAAGTATTTCCTTTCAGACATTCTTGTACTGGAGGACTCGAAAATTTTGAGATGATCTGTTTTAGATAAAAAAAAAATCAAATACTAGAAATTACTGCCACTTCCATTGTGGATAATCATACGTACATTTTTCATTGGCATTGGCGTCGTACAATGACAAAAATAGACCTATGTCTTATGGTTCGGAGTCATCCGAAAATTCGCCCTAAAGTAACGTAACGCGACAAAATGTGTGACGGAAGTGTATCCATAGCACCCGTGCAGGCTGTGATGGATGGATGGATGGATGGATGGATGGATGGATGGATGGATGGATGGATGGATGGATGGATGGATGGATGGATGGATGGATGGATGGATGGATGGATGGATGGATGGATGGATGGATGGATGGATGGATGGATGGATGGATGGATGGATGGATGGATGGATGGATGGATGGATGGATGGATGGATGGATGGATGGATGGATGGATGGATGGATGGATGGATGGATGGATGGATGGATGGATGGATGGATGGATGGATGGATGGATGGATGGATGGATGGATGGATGGATGGATGGATGGATGGATGGATGGATGGATGGATGGATGGATGGATGGATGGATGGATGGATGGATGGATGGATGGATGGATGGATGGATGGATGGATGGATGGATGGATGGATGGATGGATGGATGGATGGATGGATGGATGGATGGATGGATGGATGGATGGATGGATGGATGGATGGATGGATGGATGGATGGATGGATGGATGGATGGATGGATGGATGGATGGATGGATGGATGGATGGATGGATGGATGGATGGATGGATGGATGGATGGATGGATGGATGGATGGATGGATGGATGGATGGATGGATGGATGGATGGATGGATGGATGGATGGATGGATGGATGGATGGATGGATGGATGGATGGATGGATGGATGGATGGATGGATGGATGGATGGATGGATGGATGGATGGATGGATGGATGGATGGATGGATGGATGGATGGATGGATGGATGGATGGATGGATGGATGGATGGATGGATGGATGGATGGATGGATGGATGGATGGATGGATGGATGGATGGATGGATGGATGGATGGATGGATGGATGGATGGATGGATGGATGGATGGATGGATGGATGGATGGATGGATGGATGGATGGATGGATGGATGGATGGATGGATGGATGGATGGATGGATGGATGGATGGATGGATGGATGGATGGATGGATGGATGGATGGATGGATGGATGGATGGATGGATGGATGGATGGATGGATGGATGGATGGATGGATGGATGGATGGATGGATGGATGGATGGATGGCCAGACAATGTTACCAAGCAACCGTGCAGGCTACATCTTATGGCTGGCAATCATGTGAAATTAGCAGCCATGATCGGGAAACACATTTATGGTCATTTGATTCTTGCAAAGGGATAAGCGGTTTACTTTTTGGTAAGCATCTTAATGGCGCACCGGCTCAGTAATGTCCTTTAGCGGCATGGGATAGGAAACGGATAGGACTGCCAAGGAAGCGTCCATGGCCTTAATTAAAACACAAACTCAGCATCTAACTGGTGTGAAAATGGGAAACCATGGAAGACCATATTCGGGGATGCCGACGGTGGGGTTCAAACTCACTATTTTCGAAATGCAAGCTCACAGTTGCTTGACCAACCCGTACTTAACTCGTTTGGCAGGCATCATTTTAATGTCAATCCTACCAACATACAAAAATTGACGTTATCTTCACTAATTTTTGAACACCACAATATTTGATTTCCAAAAGTTCAGGTGTTCGACGAGAAGAATCTGAATAATGAAGTTTATTTTGAATTATAAATTGGTAAACAATAAAAACGTTAAAGTAGTCCCTTTGAAGACAATTCTACACCATTTTTGTTACAGGAATGATAAATTACTTTGTGAATTTAAGCTATAAAAACTTAACAATGTTGAAGGGATATTCTTAGTGTATCCGACAGTGAAATAAAGTAAATTTAAAAGAGGGAAGAGTGAAACTCTTAACCATTTAATATTACTACAACTCTTCCTGTGGAGCAGTTGTGCGGAATGGGTATTTTGTTAGCAGTTGGTAAATCAAAAAGTAATTTACAATGTTTAGAAGTATTTGTAGATCTTTCCAGTTATTTAAATCTTGAAGTTTCATTGCTAGCTGATATATTATGCTAGGAACAAGATGCCCAACGAGTCTGTTGTGTGCAAGTCCAGATTTCAGACTATCCTCCTTCGTCAAGTGATGAGTTAAGAAAATATAGTCTAACATTTCTGATTTTATAAATAACATGGTCGGCTGATGACGGATGGCACGCTACAAGTGGTAATCTCACAGATTCTTGCAACGTGCTGGGCAAGTATCCTACATCCCCCCGTTTAATATAAGACTTCACTTTTATGGTGGATAGGCAGGTATTTTTCTGAGGCGATGAACAAAAATGGGAGGTCGCAGTTGCGTGTGACTACAGTAGGAAACCATGGAAACACGTACACTGGATGGCAAGGATTGTACATTCTGATGTGACAAGGTGCTCTTGTGAAGGGATGTGCTGAAATATTGTGCAATGAAAACAATCCTCAATATAGCAGCCTGCTGCTCTGTGATTATAAAGAGGGGAGTTGCATAAATTTGAGGTGTTCTTATAGGTCAGATTACTAATATTTATGTAAATCTCACTGCAGAACATTTGTGCGGGGTAGAACACACTTGCGCCTTGGTTAAATACGTTTGCATTCTGTGCTTAAACATCCTTTCCCTATGAATATTGAATTTTCACCACCGTATTGTAATCGAAACCGACTTTCAACCTATTAGGTCGTGTTACGTACATTCAGTACGTGTTGAAGGGATGTTAAGTACAGAACAAAAATGGCCAACCAGACACCAGTGGGATCCGAACCCACAACCTCCCGATTTCGCGTCGGTTACTCTACCAAGTAGCTTAGATCCTTTCCAACAGAACAAAGATGGCCTAGGCCACCATAGCTCAATTGGTAGAGCAACCGACGCGAAATCGAGAGGTTGTGGGTTCGGATCCCACTGGTGTATGGTTGGCCATTTTTGTTCTGTACTTAACATCTCTTCAACACGTACTGAATGTAAGTAACACGACCTAGTAGGTTGAAAGTCGATTTCGATCCTTTCCCTAATTTTAAACCACAAAGCAATTTTTCTCATGTCATTAAGTAGCTACTGTCCTTGAAGCAATGCTTTACTCCTTTGAAGAGCACCTATCCATTACATTTCGTCCACCCCACCGCAGATGGGGAGTGACACGGCACTTCGACGCGCCGTCCGAGCACATACTCAGAATAGTCTGACGCACTGTTGCTAGCAACGTGTCGTCTGTTTGATTTGTTTCAAGTATCGCTTCAAATCTGAAGAGACATATGTTCCACAAAAGGTACTAACATATTACTTGTGACAGTGCTGTGGTTTCTAATTCCGCGAGAAAATTGAATTTCGAGGCTAGAAATGCTAGAAATGACCGTCGAGGCCTGTATCTCAGATGTCACATATAGATAGAGCTCATCAAGCGAAACGTGATGATGAAAGAATCATCGAGATATCTCCATCCGTTCAAGAGATAATCACCCAAAAATATGATCATAGTACGTCCGACGCTACATCAGGGCCACCATCTTGTGACATAACTTGCTAGTCCAGTGCTGTCGCAGAAATGCGGTGATACAGAACCAACGTTGTGTTTCACTAGACTGACTCCGCGACTTACGAAAAACTTTCGATACTTGCGATTTTTTTGACTATACTCAACACGAAGACGTTGTTTTTCCTCAAACTTGCGTCCGTATCATACACCTAGCCTATGCTATAATTGGCGACGACAAGACACGAAAGGTCCAGGAATGAGAAGGAAGCGAGCGTGGACTTAGTTAAGGCGCAGCCCCAGTATTTGCCTGTTTTGTAAATGGGAAACCACGGAAACTTATCTTCCGGGCTGGGGATAGTAGAGTTTAAACCAGCCATTTCCAGAATGCAAGATCCCATCTAATTCACTCAAACCACTTTCTCGGTATATTTTGAGAAGGGAAGTGGTTTCAAATCGTAAACTTTGACTGCTTTGAAGCGGTTTCCTTTTACCAGTGGTTTGCCAAATCTACTCCAGAGGAACGCTAGAATGTTTCTGAACAAGATCCGTATCGGTGACCATAAGCATCTGGAATTATAACCCAGCTAAAATCAGCGACATAAGTAACCTAAAGCTGCTAAATAAAACTACTGTAAGTTGTACATAAATTTAAATTAAAGAAGCTTAGACACATCCTCATCATAGATTATTAGATGAATATTATACACATAAGTTTCAGTAGTATAGTTTTATAATGCCTAAATTTAGTTTTTGACTATACTAAGTTCATTCATTTTAATAATTTCAATGCCAGTTTTCGTGTTAATGTAAAATTCATTTAAATTACTTTTCATGATAATTTCAAATTAAATTAAATGCACTTGTAATTTTATTTGCTATTTGATTTACGTCGCACCGATACAGATATGTCTTATGGCGACGATGGGATGGGAAAGGCCTAGGAATGGGAAGGAAGCGGCCGTGGCCTTAAGGTGCAGCCCCAGCATTTGCCTGGTGTTAAAATGGGAAACCACGGAAAACCATCTTCAGGGTTGCCGACAGTGGGGTTCGAACCCATTATCTCCCGATTACTGGATACTGGCCGCACTTAAATGACTGCAGCTATCGAGCTCGGTAATTGTAATTTTAAACAACTATAATACACATTATATTCAGCTGATATAGGTGCATAGTTATACTGTTTGGCGTAAGAGCTGGTTTCATGACCTGAGCATCGCCATGTACAGAAAAAACAATAATTAATAAATAGAATAATTATATGGTACACTCTTGACTTCAGTTCAGAGGGCCGATTCCCGGTCGGATTAATACATACTTGCATACTCATTAAACACCGTTGTGTCTTTCAGCGCTCCGTCTGAAAGCCTCTGTGAATTTACTAAATGTCGCCACAATCCTCTATTTGCAACTAGTGCTGTGGTCTCATTTAGTTCTATACCTCTTATCTCTAAATCGTTAGAAACTGAGTCTAATCATCGCCGTCTTGGTCTCCCTCTAATTCTCTTACCCTCCATAACAGAGTCCATTATTCTCCTAGGCAGCCTATCCTCCTCCATTCGCCTCAAATGACCCCAACATCGAAGCCAGTTTATGCGTACAGCTTCATCCATCGAATTCATTTCTACATTAGCCTTTATCTCCTCATTACGAGTACCCTCATGCCATTGTTCCCATCCGTATGTTACTTCTAACTTATTAATAAGGTATCCAGGGTCCACGCAGCTTTCGCTCACGTAAAGCAAAGTTGGTCTGAAAACAGACCGATGTAAAGATAGATTCGTCCGGGAGCTGACTTCCTTCTTACAAAATAACAACTGCGAGCTCACTGCATTAGCTTTACTGCATCTTGATTCAATCTCACTCACTATATTACCATCCTGAAGGAACACACATCCTAAATACTTGAAATTATCTACCTCTTCCAGCTTTGTATCACCAATCTGACATTCACTTCTGTTCCATTTCTTACCTACTGACAACAATTTAGTCTTCGAAAGGCTGATTTTTAAACCTACTCATTGCACCTATTTTCAAGTTGCAAGATATTAGAATTACTGTAATAATTAAAATACTACATATCAGAAGCTTTGATTGAAATTCATGCAGATAAGGTTGTGTGTAGGTTCATAGTGCTACGGAGAGGTACGAAGATTGCTACAAGCTTGAAGGAGGTCAACTCGAGCGTTTCTGAGATTCGACTGTAATGAACAATTACTGTACAGCGTATAATTATTCAGTGCAGAGCTACATTTTGGTACACTCTGTACTGGTGAGAGACTGAATGTACTGTACTGTGTGGTTGAGATACATACTCTGCAGTAGAACGAGTCGTCTACATTGTAAAATGTAGGAGTTGACCAGTGAAGCGACTACACGCAACGACTGAAGGTGGGGAAAGTTGCGGAATGTTGCACAGGCTACAGAAGTAATCTGACAAACACAGTTATTAACTAGGCTGTTGAACAGCTATCTTCCTAGTCCGATACACTGGAAACAAACGAAAAAAACAGAACTAACACAATGCTAAAAGTAAAGTTACCTGAGCAGCTCAAACAACCCCAACCCGTTCATAATAAAACTATCGGGTACATTTCTCTATTCCTTTCTCCTCCCCTGTCTCATTATGCAAAGCAGCCTTGTGAGTGGCTATAGAACACAGGTAAGATTGGATACCTTGTTTCCAATGGATATATATTTGAGGAATGTCAATATTAATACAAACTAGTCTGATCGTTGCCAACCCAATGACAGAGGTGACAGCCTGCCTAACAGCGACAGTACGGTTCGATTTCCTCTCAAGAAGGTGAACATTTTTTGAAACTAAATTAGAATTTCTGGTACGGACATGAAGGAAGATGGATCTAGAAAGCAAGGTGAAGATTTTCGTCGTATACAGTCCCTTTATCGTCCCAAAACGAGCTCTTCTGTCCTTCAGAAAATGTATTTAATTTTCAACAATTTGTTCATGAGTATTTTGCCTTTCAAAATGTTTGGCTTTCTTGGTGAATGGTCAGCTCAATAGCCTTCGGTTTAGAATAATAATGTTATTTGTTTTACGTCCCGCTAACTACTTTTAAAGGTCTTCGGAGACGCCGAGGTGCCGGAATTTAGTCCCGCAGGACTTCTTTTACGTGTCAGTAAATCTAGCGACACGGGGCTGTCGTATTTGAGCACCTTCAAATACCACCGGACTGAGCCAGGATCGAACCTGCGAAGTTGGGGTTAGAAAGCCAGCGCCTTAACCGTCTGAGCCACTCAGCCCGGCCTTCGGTTTAGAGGGTCCCGCGTTCGATTCCCGGTCGGATGGAGATTTTTCCTCTAGATCGGGGACAGGTTTTACTCGTCTTAATTTACACAGAAGGCACTTGAGTACACTACCAACAACACACGCGATAGGGAATGCATCCCTCCACACACGGTTGGCGTCAGGAGCAGCATCCGGCTGTAAAACCAGGCAAAATCCACATGAAGTACCCATTATAGGAAACTTTTTTTTTTTTGCTAGTTGCTTTACGTCGCACCGACACAGATAGGTCTTATGGCGACGATGGGATAGGAAAGGCCTAGGAGTTGGAAGGAAGCGGCCGTGGCCTTAATTAAGGTACAGCCCCAGCATTTGCCTGGTGTGAAAATGGGAAACCACGGAAAACCATCTTCAGGGCTGCCGATAGTGGGATTCGAACCTACTATCTTCCGGATGCAAGCTCATAGCCGCGCGCCTCTACACGCACGGCCAACTCGCCCGGTTTATAGGAAACTGCTAAAGAGGGTAGGAAGAGTAATTAGCCTTACAAAGTCATGTCGCAATTTCCAGCTGGGCTTCTATAGCATGTGAAAATTTAAAATTAAAGAAATCGTGGAAATAGGAAGGGAATTGCAGTTAGAGCAGCGCACCTTTAAGAGCAAAGGGTTGGGACCGCAAGAGAGCCCTTCAGACGGGAACATTGATCAGAGCACGGGTTGGCGGCAGGGGAGATAACAACGGTCACTGTCAAACACTGCCACCGAGATTATCTCAAGCTAGCAAGAGCAGTCAAAACGTGTAACTTCAATTACGAGGTGTTAACTTACATTGTAACTATTATTACTGAATGCTATGGCAGAGATTTGTTTTGATTTGTGCTTTTACAGGCAGCCTGGGGTCCGTCCCCTTCGACTGAATTATCAGTGTATTGGTCTTCAATGCAGAGCATCTTGGGTTCCATTTCAGGTCCATTCGGTGACTTTATCCGTGCCCGGTAGATTCCTAAACCTCTGGGACTGGGTATTGGTGTTCATCCTCATTTACATTCAACACGTGAGAGCAGAACACATCCCACCCCCGGCTGAGTAGCTCAGACAGTAGAGCGCTTGTCTTCTGAGAGGGTACTCAGATGCGACAGCCTGGCGTCAGTATACTTACTTGCACTTAATATAATTCTGTGTCTCCAAAAATTAAGTGTAGCAATTGGGACGTAAAACCATTAGCCTGTTATTATTATTATTATTATTATTATTATTATTATTATTATTATTATTATTATTATTATTATTATTATTATTATTATCTATTTCAAACACAAGGCTGATTTTTGTTACAGCAAGTTTGAGTGAACGGCTGAGCCGACTGACATCGTAAAACATTCTGACGAAATCTCCTGGCCTGTAGATTTGCAGAGTTTCTTTAAAAGCATGAACAGTTCTTGCCGTAAATTGTTTAAATATTAATGAAGAAAAATGTAAAATTGTGATAGGCCAAAGCGCTCGCCAGTACTTCAAAGCCATCTGAACTGTGAGAGCGCTGAGGCATGTACCACGACCGAGGAGGTGGTTGGGGGTAAGCACGCATGCGCATTCAGACGTCTTCCTAGATAGCTGTACAATAAATAAACAAATAAATAAATAAATAAATAAATAAATAAATAAATAAATAAATAAATAAATAAATAAATAAATAAATAAAAATAAAAAATACACGTCTTCTAAGCCACTGCAAGGTTTACTTGAAGCGCTCCTAAGTATTGAATAAACATTATCAATGACCGACCTCGGCTTCATGAGCTTGGAGAAGACCACCCGCACCACTCAGTCTCCCCCCTACGAGAGACTGAGTGTAAGGATAATGCTGTTATCGGAACATTTCAGTCTCACCCCTCAAGACACACCGGGAATTACAAGTAAAGAATAAATTGAGGGAAGAAGAGCTGGTTTACGTGGAGGAGGAGGAAGCTTTTTCTTGCGTTCTATTTCGTTTCTTTCCCTTTTCCATTGCTCTGGCAAAGGAGCAGGGAGAATGAAAGAAACGAAGAATGAACAGAAGTAGAACTAGTAAACTAAGTTACGAAAGGGATCTCTTGGCTGGTGAATCACGTCCACAACGGATGATGATGCACTTCCACCTGCTGAGGGGGGGAAACAAAAACACGCTTCTTTACTCACTGTGCCATTGTTGGCATTCACCGCCTCGCCATAATGCTCTTCGTCTCTAATATTCCAAACGTGCTAAGATTTATATTCGACTTGAAGATGGGCCATCTTCTCAGGACTGCAGTCTGAAACGTTGAAGAGCTAAGTGAAATTGAGTTTAAAGGGGAAACCATCAATAGGATCCAGTAAGTAGATGACGCAGAACTACTGACCGGAGACTTGGAAGATCTAGAATGTCTTGCTGATCGAAAGTGCCACGTGCGTCATAAGTAGAGCGAAGATTTATAGACACTAAAAATATCCATAATAGGCACTAAAAATGGACAAAAGACACACTAAAATGGTAAAAATAGGCACTAAAACGCAACCCGAATATACCATCTCCTTAGCATTTAAAATTACTCGGCATATGGGTATCATGTCACTTCGTTCTCAGGTTTTACGCCAAGGAACAACTGGTCACCAAAATTAGGAAAAAGTAAAAGATTATTATTGTTATTATTATTATTATTATTATTATTATTATTATTATTATTATGATTATTATTATTATTACAAGTGAAGATTTTTATATCTTACACACAATAATTATGTCAACAGAACACTTCAAATGAATCCTAATACGCACAAGTTGCATTGGACAACCAGATATTGTTCCAAATTTTAAGTAATAAAACTTCGTCCGGTGTGTGCTTGTACACAGTTCAAAAAATTAGGGGAACATATCGTCGTTGCCGGGTCAAAACCTCCTATGTGATAATATTTTTGGAGATATACTGACCCGCAGCACATACATTATGAAGAGCGAGACAATATTCACACAATATTGAACCTTAGATGACAGAACCTTACCGGCCAAAGTTCTAAGCTAAAATATTTCACATAGGAGGTTTTGTCCCGGCAGCGACGATATTTTGTAACGTTTGGTATGTGAAAGTTAATTCGTCAGATGGGGTTCCAATGGTCGTGCAGCATACCTTGAGATGTTAGCTACTCAGGGTGTGTCAAATCGAAGTAGCCATGCATTCAACTGTCAGGTGACGCCGCAAAACAAAGTGAGCAGCGGTGTGTGCGTGTGTCGTTGTGAGGTACACAGACTACTGCGGTCATTTGGACACGTTGTACGTCAACCAGAATATCCCATGAAGGATGGACTTCCATCGTGTTTCTGTGGATCTCAATATCTTTCCGTCAGTTATTTACCGCTTGTGGAATCGCTACAATGAGACAGGCCACTTCACAAGGAGGGTTGGACAAGGTCGTGGACGCAAGAAAACCCCACAGGAATCTGCCACCTGGACGACTGCTCTAAATGCAGATAGCGAGAAGGGTACGATTAAGCACCGCCTATGACCAGGCAAAGACTCTGTACACCATCGGCGGTTGGACAACACCAGAAGGCACCGTGTAGAAGGTAGACAAGTTTAAGTACCTTAGATAATATGTAACAGGTAGGAACAGGAGATAAAAGAGCTGATGAAAAAGATTAAGATGACCTACCTTGTGGGCAAAGATGTCTACAATTAAACACATCAACGGACACGGAGATCAGGCACTTCAACCAACAGTGAAGAACGCGTTAATCAGCGCAGCCGAAGCTAAATGGTTAGCGTGCTGGCCTTTGGTCACAGGGGTCTCAGGTTCTATTCCCGGCAGGGTCGGGAATTTTAATCATAATTGGTTAATTTCGCTGACATGGGGGCTGGGTGTATGTGTCGTCTTCATCATCATTTCATCCTCATCACGACGCGCAGGTTGCCTACGAGTGTCATCTCAAAAGACCTGCACCAGGCGAGCCAAACATGTCCTCTGACACTCCCGGCACTAAAAGCTATACGCCATTTCATTTCAGCGCAGCCGAGACGATGACAACACGAACCCATGGGGCACAGCAACAGGGGAAAGAAGAAAGAACAACCGTGAGGGAGATACTGGGATCAAAGAAGAGCGGTGAAAGATGCGAACGAAGATCAAGGGAAAAACCGTGCTGAAACTGGAGGAGGATCTCAAAAGAGGAAGATTTGCAGGATATGTGGGACATCGACATAGTACGAGAGACAACGAGTAGGACGAGAGGAAAGTCAGGAACCAAGTGGGTTGTCTCGAATGAAATGGGGATCAAGGTGGAAGGGAATCTCTTTCTCTCTATGGCAGCCCGGGGCTACCCACTTCGAATCGCCTGATCCAGAGAACAAGCGCCGAGACAGGTATGCTACAATTTATGCATAGCTGGTAATGGGTAACTACATCGAGGGTTCACAGAAGTTTCACAGAGGTAGGGGTATTATGCCTCCCTCTTATCCGGAGGAGCCGGGTTCGATTCCTGGCCAGTTCACTGAATTTTATCTGCATCTGAGGGCTGGTTCGAGGTCCACTCAGTCTACGTGATCACAATTGAGGAGCTATGTGATGGTGAGATAGCGGCCCCGGTCTAAGAAGACAAGAATAATGGATGACCGGATCCGTCGTGCTGACTACACGATGCCACCTAATCCGCAGTCATTCGGGCTGAGCAGCTATCGCCTGGCAGGGCTGTTACGCCACGGGGTTTGGTTTGGTTTTGTCTCTTCTGTATCGGTAGTAACATGACACGGATCTGACACGCCCGGCGCAGCCTGCAAAGTTCAATATTTCTCTTATCTTCTACTTGATCAACCTGTACCTCACTGGCAGCTTCACAAATGTTGTTAGGTATTGCCTCCAAGAATGACAATCTCATGAGAAAAATTACTCTGGTGCAAAATAATTGCTGCTAACTCATGACATGGACCTGAAAGCCCCGCATAATATTCTTACTTGTTCTGAGTGTTAAATCTCGCAGATGATTATTACTCATGGTAGACGAACAGAGTTCTATAGGTTAGTTGTGCAGAAAAAAAAAAGGTTCAACACATTGATCGAAAAAAATGAGTACCACAGAAGTATTTTCCTGAAAAAATGTTTAACTATCAGTGCAAAAAGCAAAGCAAGGCAAAGTCACCTCCGTACAGGCCATGAAGGCCCTTGGAGGAGTGGAAGGTAAAGGCTTCCACCATTGTTAACCGCGGCACGTGATGAGGTAGAGTGGTTAGCTCTACGCCCGGCCGCCTTTGCCCCCAGGAATTAACCTGGTACTCATTTTGGTGTAGGCTGGGTGAACCTCAGCGCCATATGCACCTCCGGAAGTGGAAATCTCGTTTCTAAAATTTTACGACTTCCTGACGGGGATTCGAACCCACGTCCTTCCGGGCGAACCGAGCACGCCTTTTCCGCCTCGGCCAGGCAGCCCCTTTAACTATCAGTGGCAAAAGGTAATTAACAGAAATGTGTATTTATGATTACTTCTTCTTGAATTTATATGCATTTGCCTTTTTTGTTGGTACCTCCAACTCCTAACTATTTGTGATTCTGGATCGAACTGAAACTACGTAAATCCTATGTTCCTGTAGCATGCAATTTGTAGTCAAAATTTGATCCGTCATTGGCGAGAATTACAAGGGTAACTGTAAAGTTGGTTGTATCTATTTCAAAATGTTGGCAGCAATGGAACCACTTCAAAATAAATCGAGTGTTGATTGTGCGTACTTCGTTCGTAAAAAGGTTGGCCCACACTCTATTAGTATTTTGCGAAATTCTTAAGCACAACTGTAAAGTTGGTACAACATGTTACTATCGGTTCACAAGACGGGAATGATCTTTTTTCCATGTTTTTTTTTTACGTTGCGCCGACACAGATAGGTCTTATGGCGACCATGGGACGGGTTAGCGCAAGGAGTGGGAAGGAAGCGGCTGTGGTCTTAATTAAGATACAAGTGCAGCATGTGCCTGATGGGAAAATGGAATACCACGCTAAACCATCCTCAGGGCTGCCGACAGTGGGGTTCGAGCCAACTATCACCCGAATACTGGATACTGGCTGCATAAGCGACTGCAGCTATCGAGCTCGGTAGTAACGATCTAAAACTTTAGAATTATTTATGTATTGATGGTGTGTAATCTGCATGTTCATATTTTGACAAACACTCGGCCAGACGTTTGGGGACCGAGTTCGATAGCTGTAGTCGCTTAAGTGCGGCCAGTATCCAGTATTCGGGTGATAGTGGGTTCGAACCTCACTGTCGGCAGCTCTGAAGATGATTTTCTGTGGTTTCCCATTTTCACACCAGGCAAATGCTGGGGCTGTACGTTATCAAGACCACGGCCACTTCCTTCCCATTCCTAGCCTCCTCCAGTCCCATAGTCGCCATAAGACCTATCTATGTCGGCGCGACGTAAAGCAACTTGTAAGAAAAAATGACGTTTGGGAGATTTTCTAGGGTAACTGTGAGGTGAGTACAACCTATAACGTACTGTTGGCAACACTACCATAGCCTGAAATTGTGTTTTTATTTGTCTGTCTGGTCATCAGCCCAGAGACTGGTTGGATCCTCAAATAGCACCGCCAATGGCTATGCAGTCATAAGGAAACCGCAAAAACCAATAGCAGAGCCCAAATGAGGCGTACTAGGCAAGATGAGGAGTGAGGTAGTTTGCCATTGCTTTCCTCACTGGACCAGAAGGTGCTACTGATCCTATAACCAACACCTTTCATAACATTCAGACACCAACTGCGCTCTAAAAGTCATTACTCAGCACCACCCATACCCCAGCATATTGTCCATATTGTCACAGCCATGGATGAGACTGGGACTTCGGTGGAAGCTACACTTTACTCTGGCCTGTGCCAACAGACGGATACAAAAATACCGCATCCATCAAGAAATGGCAACAGGCGGATTGTGTGTTTATAATTATTTATTCTTGAATTTTTTTGCATTTGCATTGTTTCATCATAAAATCCACCTTTAAAACAAAAGTCACATATTTAAAGTGTGGCCCTCTCAGGCCCATGTTTTGCATTTGTATACAACCAACATAAGAAAACCTATGAGAATTTTCTAAAGTTGACTGTACGATGCGGGAGGTTGGACGACGTAGCGGACCGCACAGAGAATATGAGCGACTATTATAAAGAAATTAAACACGCATTAGTGTAAATACCAGGTTACAAACACACTACACTCTATGAACAAGTAGAGGGATTACAATGCTCTGTGTACTTTATGATGCATAAGACGGACGTGTTTGGAACAATGGGTCGTACGTCAAAAGTGGGAGGTAAGGATTAGGGGGTAATTAGATGCTGTTCCTGGTACAGTAAAGGCCAAAAGTTTACAATTACTAGCAGATGTATGACTATTAAAAGCACAATAAGAAGAAGAGGAAGCTACTTTTCTGCAGGTTGCTTTACGTCGCACCGACACAGATAGGTCTTATGGCGACGATGGGACAGGAAAGGACTAGGAGTGAGAAGGAAGCGTCCGTGGCCTTAATTAAGGTACAGCCCCAGCATTTGCCTGGTGTGAAAATGGGAAACGACAGAAAATCATCTTCAGGGCTGCCGATAGTGGGGTTCGAACCCATTATCTCCCGAATACTGGATACTGGCCGCACTTAAGCGACTGCAGCTATCGAGCTCGGTAAGAAAAAGCTACTGTATGCAGGGATGTTCATACTATTCCTACGGGAGATACCCGCGATTATTATTATTATTATTATTATTATTATTATTATTATTATTATTATTATTTTAGTCAGATCCACTTCAATGTCATTTTATAGGAGTAACACGGAATATTATAGAAGCCACATAGGGCGATTCGGAAGAACAGATGTGGAAAGATGAGTGTAGGCAATACTGTTCTTGCACGACAACGTAAGGCCCCATACAGCGAGGGAAAACGCAGGCTCATTTGCAGGAATTCGGGTGAGAAATGCGTCAGCCTAGTGACTGTAGATTTTCAGTGAGGGAACTCCTTTGGGACAACATTTTAGCACCTCGGCATCTGCGAAAACCGTAAAAGTACTTTGTGGGACATAAGGCCACTGTCATTATTATTACTAATAATACTATCTTCTCCTCCTTCTTCTTCTTTGTCACGAACTACTTAGGACCACGCGGAGTCAACATTTGATGGCTTTTTTCCTTTTAGCCCAGCATACCTTCATTCGTAGTGAATGGGTGTGTTTTCATTGTGACTTTTCAAATTTCACCTCGGTCCAGTGATCCTAATTCACTGGGACCTTTCTCTGTCTGTTTGTACCAATTTGATCTAGTGGTTTTATTCTTTATGAATGTCTGAATTCTATGACTCAGTCTGTTTGACCGGTTGATTACCTACGAAGTGTGAGTTGAAGACTTTAGAATATTTAGAAGAGGCCATTCCATACCACTTGAAAGTGGGAAATATTGCGAAGAAAAAACGACATCCTACTGCATGTATTAATTTGTATATCCATTGTCCACTACTGGCGCAGAAGCCTGCCCATGGTGCGACCTCTACTGATGTTAACTTATTCGTCATTCGCGGGACCTAGCTACTTCTACCTTTCAGTAGTTTCCTGTTTCCATATTACCTTGAAGCTAGTATTGGCCACCTCATAAGAATCTTTTATTTTACTTACTTTATAATGAAATAATGATGTAGTTTATAAACATTCACAATAATAGTAATGTTGTCCATCCTTCTGCTCGTCAGGCACATTACGCCCGAAAACGATGAGTATTTCTGTTGTATTTTTTCAGGATTTATACTTCAAAAAATCGACTTTCTTCTGATAACATTTACGTAAAAATAAGTGATAAGTATAGTTTTAAGGGAAATTTTTAAAATAATATACAGTAGAAGTTTTTTTCATCAAAAGTAAATTATTTTTGTTTCTGATTTCTGGAGTGTGTCTGTCAAGCTCATTACGTTTTCTGGCGTGGAAATGGAATTCGACATCAAGTGGTACGGATTGTCCTGGTGTAAATATTTGAGGATAACAGGAAAACCGTTAGCAGGTAAATAACGACCTAGGCGGTAAGAAATTTCCTAAAAATGAAGTGGTACGAAATATTCGGACACCCATTCTTTATAAGTGCCTTGTGAGTTGTATTCTTCTCATGCGTACTGTGTCTGTAATTCTGGAGATTCCTTTATATATTTCAGCATTTCTTTTCGAAAATGTAATCCATCTTCGATTCCCGGTCCTAAGAGTTCTCATTATTTTTCGTTCACTGGGCGAGTTGGCCGTGCGGTTTCGGGCATGCAGCTGCGAGCTCACATCCGGGAGATACTGGGTTCGAACCCCACTGTCGACAGCCGTGAAGATGGTTTTCCGTCGTTTCCCGTTTTCACATCAGGAAAATGCTGGGGCTGTACCTTAATCAAGGCCAAGGCCGCTTCCTTCACATTCCCAGGCCTTTCCTGTCCCATCGTCACCATAAGACCTATGTGTGTCGGTGCGACGTAAAGTAAGTAACAAAAAAAAACTGTTCTTTCACTTCTAATTCTTCTTTTAGTGTTTTGTGTTGGACATTGAGATTTTCTGATGCGTAGAGAGCTCTGGGTTTGATTACTGTAATACAGTGTCGGATTTCGTATTTTCAGGAGACTTTCTTGTTTTAACACTTTTTGTTAACTAAAACGCAGTCTCCAATTCCTGGAGTCGCGATTAATAGTAATATTCTACGCCTGAAGGTGAGAACAAAGAATCTACAATCCATATAAAAATTAGTTCGCAATGATACGAATCGAAGGCTTTGATAAAGAAGCAGCAATACAGAAAGGAGTGAGGCAAGGCTGCGGTTTGTCCACCCCTCCTTTTCAATGTTTATATGAAACCTGAAGTAAAGAAAATCAAAGAGGAATTTGAAAAGGGAATCACAACAAACGCAGAGGAAATCCAAATCCTGAGATTTGCCGACGATATTAATCTGAGACTGCTGAAAATTCGGAGAAATTGCTGAATCGTATGGACGGAGTCTTGAGTAAAGAGTACAAGATGAAAATGAATAAGTCCAAAACAAAAGTAGATGAATATTGTTACTTGGGTAGTAAAATAGCTAACGATGTCAGAAGTAAGGAGGGTAGCATAAGCAAGGGCGGCCTTTCTTACGAAATTTGCTCGCTTCGAACGTTAATATAGGAATTAGAAAAATGTTTTTGAAGACTTTCGTCTGGAGCGTGGCATTGTATGGAAGTGAAACATGGACGATAACTAGCTCAGAAAGAAAGAGAATAGAAACTTATGAAATTTGGTGTTACAGAGGAATGCTGAAGGTGAGAAGGATAGGTCGAATAAGGAAAGAAGGGGTACTGAATGGAATTGGTGAGAGGAGATCGTTGTGGCTAAATTTGACAGGAAGAAGAGATAGATTGATAGGACTCATCTGAAGACATCCAGGACTGACGCGGTTGGTTGTTGAGGGAATTGTAGGGGGTAAGAACGGTAGGAGTATGCCAAGGTATGAATATGGCAATCAGATTAGTGCAGATGTAGGATGCAGCAGTTATGAAGAAATGAAAAGGTAAGCACAGGATAGGGTTGCATGGAGAGCTGCATCAAACCAGTCTATGGAATAATGACTCAAGACATGTCTGTATGTAAATGTTAGGTAGATTTATGCAACGAGCGATATCATTACTTATTGAATGAGCCTTGTACAATTGAAAATAATATAACACAGAGTGAGAAGTCTCCGTGGCTCAGGCGGCAGCGCGCCCGCCTCTCACCGCTGGGTTCCGTGGTTCAAATCCCGGTCACTCCATGTGAGATTTGTGCTGGAGAAAGCGGAGGCGGGACAGGTTTTTCTCCGGGTACTCCGGTTTTCCCTGTCATATATCATTCCAGCAACACTCTCCAATATTGTTTCATTTCATCTGTCAGTCATTAATCATTGCCCCACAGGAGTGTGACAGGCTTCGACAGCCGGCACAATTCCTCTCCTCGTCGCCAGATGGGGGCTTCATTCATTCCATTCCTGACCCGGTCGAATGACTGGAAACAGGCTGTGGATTTTCATAACACAGAGTGATGAGACAAATGGTATTTGAAAATTTTATGGACTGAAGTTAGAAGCAACTGCAGAAAGCGCAACTCGGTAACTTCGTGTTCGCGTTTCATCACATCAAAACTCTATTGAACAGTCGTACGTCATACGCTCCTTCAATTAATTTTAGTTGGCACTTTCATCCTTTATTCTAACACAGAATGTTTTTTTGCACGGTGGCAGGAAGTTAATAGCAAGTCTATGTTTTGCCTGTTATTTTTTCTCTCCCCCCTCACTCTCTCTCTCTCTGCATGGATGTGATTGTGCGATGTCACGCCGACTTTGTGAGATGCACAAAAATAAAATCATATTTCATAGTCCAGGCGCTGGAAATGTAACAAATTGAATCTTCTCCTGGACGTCATGGTGTCATGTCCACCCACTTGTTACTGGAACTGGGCCACCCCTATCAGGGGTGTCCACAATTAAGTTAACGGTGTTCAGCGTGGCACAGCGCAGGCTGTAATGATCGTAGAAGTCTGAAGATTCGGAGATATGCTAAATAAGACCATGCGCTCACGAATTATACCACAAGAATTACTAGTCTTGCCACCAGGCAGAAATCTCACCCTGCGTTCTTCTGTCCTGGTGTTAGTGGTTCTGCCTGCTTGTTGGTGATTATCAAGTAGTGTTCGGAAGTTATATCTATCCCGGATAATTTCCGCGCTGATATTGATTTCCTGGAGGTCTTTTTTCAATTTTACTAAGCCAGTTTTCTCGGTTTTTAATAAAAAGGGAAGGACTGAAAACTCTTTCAGTCATTCTATCCTCGCCCTGTATGATAATATGAACTTTCTCTGAAAGTTTGTGAGAATTTTTCGGCATGGTAGGAAATTTCGTGATATTTCCTTTTCATCCAGATCCGAACTCTACCAACTGGGCCAACGATTTTCCTTATTGCTTTCCTATGTCTTTGATTAATGATCTACCACCCCTGATTAAGCTTTCCTATACGTATAATACTTCGGGTTTAATTACTGTATTATAATGTCTTTGTTTTGCTTTCCTAGATATTGATTTTTTGTTATAGGAATTCTAGGTAATTCAGTGGGCTTTTTATAATCTAGAGACTGTCACTCTATTTGCCTCACGATTTATCCTAGAGGGCTGAATGACTTCTCCTCGGTATTTAACCCTGTTTACTCGAGAAATTTTGCCCAATGTAGTTATCAAAGGTTATCCATCTAAAAATCTTCCGGCTCGTTTCATGTACTCAGTTTTCTCGCATTAGATTTGAAGTCCTGTTTTGATGGCAATTTCATGAAGTTTTTCAACTGAATGACCTGCTTCTTCAGCATTGTTTTTGATTCGTTGTGCCCAACTGTGGAGCGCATTTGAACTTATTTTGCACAATGTTTCTTCTTCTTTTCTTCCTAATATTTCTTCATTTTTTCACTATGTTCCTTTCTGCGTGTTTTTGTACAGCCTGTATTTTTTTCTTGTTCGTTTCTCTGCAAATTTATGTTTGTTTACTCTGGAAATTCATGTTTGTTTACTCTGCAAATTTATGTTTGTTTACTAAGCTTCTAAATTTCATTCTATCTTGAATGGTTTCCTCCTCAATACCCATTTCTTGTAGATCTTCATGAATTTCTGCTAACCAATTGTTGCGGATTTTAAGGGTTAGAGCTAGATTTAGAATTTTCTTTGTCAGCCTGTTGTTATCCATTCTGTGTAGATGTCCGTAGAATTTTAGTCGTCTCTTTCTGATGGTATCTGTGATTTTTCTGTGAATGGAAAAATTTCGTGTGGTTTCTTTTTCATCCAAATTCCATTTTCGAACTTTGGTCCTAGGATTTTTCTGAGAATTTTCCTCTCCTGTTTCTCAATGCTTTTCACTTGTGATCTGCCGCCAATGATCAGTGTTTCAGATGCATAAAGTGCCTCTGGTTTGATGACTGTATTGTAGTGTCATAATTTTGCATTTTTTGATATACATCTTTTGTTGTATCTGTTCCATGTGATTTTGTAAGTCCTTTGCAGGTTAGCAGTTCTTTCTTTGTTAGCTTCCTGATTTAACCCTGCTGGCTGAATAATTTCACCTAGATACTTGAATTTGTCTACTTGGGAAATTATTCCACATTTGGTGATTAATGGTTGATTGTCGAATCTTGATTTAGTTCCTTCCATAAACTGCGTCTTTTCAAATGAAATTTGAAGTCCGGTTTTTGCGGCTATTTCATGCTTCTTCATTATTATTATTATTATTATTATTATTATTATTATTATTATTATTATTATTATTATTATTATCACTGACTGTATTTGCTAGTAGTTATAATGTACTAGGTTGGACTGGCTAAGTCTAAGAAATTGAATAATATATTGTTAACTTTTCCCGGAAAAAGTATATCTTATCTTACAACTTAATCCCAGAAGTAAAAAAAAAAAGAAAGAAAAAAAAAAGAAAAAAGAAATCACTGAACATTCAATACCACCGTAAATTTGAGCTGCCATTGCTTACTCTGCTGTTATTAGTGTTTCCCGCATTCAACTCAATAATTATTTTATATGAATTAGCGGAAATACTCTCCCCCGCCCCCACTATAAGCAAAGAGAACCTCGGTTTGAATAATACACGATGAGTTAATTGTGATGGGATGGGATCTTGCTCCTGAAGGACAGCAACCCACACTGCTTACTAACCGTGTCTGCCCAATATAGGCTAGGCTACTCTGCCAAATGTGGCGTGATCGTAAAACGCACATGCTACACTACAACTGGTAATTGCATTTTTAATATTCATGTCAAATTACGATGTTCACGTCGGAGTTATTATGAATGATTGATAACTAAATTGTGCAGTTTGCGGTGAATTGAGTGTTTTTTGTTTTTTTACAAAAAAATACTATTTTAAAAGTGAGGTCAATTAATTAAAAAACTGAATCAGTTCACTCTTGTGTTACCTCAACGATATGTAGAATATATCTGTTTATTCACGCAGAATACGTCTATTGTTTCATTCCAGTACTACGTCCCGCCGTATGTCCCAGAAAAGTATACGCCAGACTTCCTTCAACAATTTCAAAATTATAACAGTTGCCCAAATAAAACCGAGACTTTAATATACGCGTTGTTATTCGAAGAATGATAACATTGCGCATGCATCCGTGGATGGCTGAGTATGTCAGAAAGAAGTGTGGAATTGCCCAGCGTTCATGGGAATGAGTATCACGCTGCAGTGAGTTCAGATGGCACTGGGAATGTGGTGGTGGTGGTGATTATGTTTTAGCACTTGGGTGGTGTGAAAATGGGAAACCACGGAAAGCATCTTCACGGCTGCCGATAGTGCGTTTCGAGCCATTATATTTTTACGTCACTGTGGTGAAGAACTGCAGACAATGCGACACATCACTTTCAGATGCCTACATAAAGCCTTCCGCGGATAGATCGACGACCTCGTGACAGCTTCAATGACTGCAAGAACTGGATATCGTAGTTTAGTTTTAATTTTTAATTTGTTAATTTATGCATTTCCTTACATGTGTTATTTGTAGTTCTTAGTATTTTAAGTTAATCAATGTCATTGTATGGAATAATAACAATATGTGTGTGGTTAAGTGTAAGAAAGGGTCAAGAGCCCTAACTTCGCCACAGAAAATAAAGGCTTTATCTATCTATCTATCTATCTATCTATCTATCTATCTATCTATCTATCTATCTATCTATCTATCAATGTCTGTGTTTTTGTATTTTATCTTTCTATTTTTATCTATTTTACATATCTCTCTGGATTTCTACCTTATGTTTTTGACCTTGACGTTTTGTATTTATTCTGTTTTGTAAATTATTTCTTTGTTTTACAACGCTACTAAATTTGTGCGTGGCTTAACTTCTAACCATAAGCTAAATAAATAACTACCGGTAATATAATCATAATATTATAGCGTAACGGTGCAAACTACCCAACTAAAACTTGCGACATTTTGATCTTCTCCCCAAGATTTACTAAAAAAGCAAAGCAAAGTCACCACCGTACAGGCCATAAAGGCCCTTGGAGGAGTGGAAGGTAAAGGCTTCCACCATTGTTAAGGGGGAAGTACGTGTGCACCCACTAAAATAATGCCGAAACTTACTATAACATTTCTCATAATATCTATTATAACATGAAAGATAGAAATGCACCAATTTTATTATGTCAAGTCAAAGCCCTTCTGATTCTAATGGATTGCAATTTATAGTATTTAGAGTTCTAGTTTCTTGTAAGGAATTTTTTGAGGTCTTATTGAAACATGTCGTCATGTTGGTACACATTACTACTGGCGTATTGGTACCACTGCTTCCAAATTATCACTACACATTCACAGATGCATGAAAGTCTTGAAACTCTAGAATTTTAACATTTGATAAATATTTATATCTTCAGTTATAAATTAAATTTTAATTATAAAATATTGTAACTTTTAGCAACAAAAAAGGTTTATAAAAACACAATTTAGAAGCAACTTTAAAAATTCTAGAGTTTTAGTATCGCAGTACAGTCATACATGAGTGCGCGAAATTTCATATCTCTAGGTACATGTTTCAATAAGACCTTGAAAAATTTCTCATATTCAAAAAATTCGTTACAAGAAACTAGAGGTAGAAATACTATAAATTGCTATCCATTAGAAACAGAAGGGCTTTGACTTGAAATGGTAAAATTTGTGCATTTCTATCTTTCATGTTATAATAGATATTGTGAGAAATGTTATGGTAAGCTTTAGCATTATTTCAGTGGGCGCTCAAGTATTTCTGCCCTTAACCTCGGCACGTGATGGGGTAGAGTGGTTAGCTCTAAGCCCGGCTGCCTTTGCCCCCAGGAATTAACCTGGTACTCATTTTTGGGGTGTATGCTGAGTGGACCTCAGGGCCATATGCACCTCCGGAAGTGGAACTCTCGTTTCTGAAATTTTACGACTTCCTGGCGGGGATTAGAACCCACGTCCTTCCGGGCGAACCGAGCACGCCTTTACCGCCTCGGCCAGGCAGCCCCTTCAAGATTTATTACTTATGTTAATTAGGTGCATCATTTGCCTTGCAATAAAGAAATGAGGAACTAATGAAAATTCTGGTTTACAATCTTGAAGCATTGACACCTTCTGATATCAACAGGATGTCATCTGTGGAAGTCTAAACTGAGTAGAAATCTGGACTATTTGGATGTCCAGCTTCTTCAAATTATGTTTGCTTAGAAAACAATTTCAACTAACTACCAACTTTTGGACAATTTTACAACGACAAACCAATTCCTGTCTGTGCAGCCATCAGCTCAACAGGGAATACCATTATTGGATGGACTACTAAGGGAGGATGAATAAATGTAAAAGACTCTGATAGTGCTGCTGGAAGCATTCCCTCCCTTCCTTCTCTCTCATACCACCCAAAGCACTCGACTGCGTTAACAGGATTTGGCGAGGAGTTCCCTCTCTGTATTTACGTACCACCTCACTCCAATAAGATTACCTCGAGCACTTCTCATGTAATCATCTCCATCTTAAAGACAGCCCCCAGGTCTCATAAGGAAGACAAATTCCAACTTCATGTTGTTAATACAGATATCCCCCGTCCGATAAGTTGAAATTATACATCAGTTTGAGGTTTAATTAACAGTGAACTTTATTTTAAAGTAGATTCTCTAAAACAATCGTTCCGAGTTCACTAAAACTTCTGGATTTTGTATCCACGAGAAATATCTCATGGTCTATTGAGAAAAGTTAGTGGATCAGTATATTTTTCTGGTGCAACTGATGGTGCTGCGGTAATGTCCACTTGTATACAGGACACGCTTTGTTTCACCTGTACTTAAACTCAAGACATATCGTAGGATAAGATATTAATTAAACTTGTATATTACGCTTAATCGTTCAAGGCCGCTGATGTTACTTTTAACTGATGCTATTATAGCTTGGTACAGTTATGAGACTGGCGAGTGAGTGAGTGAGTGAGTGAGTGAGTGAGTGAGAGATAGTTAAAAAAAGGATAAGAAGTCGAAAAGCTACCTTGTTGTTTTATGTGACAGCCTATCCATAGGACCTGGAATACGAACATAGAGAAAGGAATCTTTATTTTTTAAATCTCATGTTGGCTAGGATTTGAATTGTGGACTCACTGCTGAGAAACTACTGACAACTTCATATGGCTACGGCACCAAGGTGAGAAAATGTGGAGACGTCTAATATGATATCTGAGAGAATAATTGTACCCATTTCTAAGTCAGTGGGATGAGTGGTTCAAACGGTAATTGGTGGGTTCGATCTCGATTAAGTCCATTGCCACTTGAGTGTGCACAAATACGCCAGTCATTTAAATTACCGAACTTAAAAGAAGTATTGCGGAACACCATTCCGGAACCTCGGCGTCGCCGAAAACAATGAAAGGGGGACATCAATGCTATAAGGTAATTTATTATGAATTCTTCCTCAATTGTGTTCCCAGGGAAAAATTTTCTTCTTTTCAGTTCCACAAACCAGTCAGAAAATCTGTGGCTGTTACGAGCTTGAAAGTGGGAAGAATCAGGTTAAAAGCTACAAAATGACTAGACCACAATGTGGGTTTAATTGAAACTAGGTGTGCGGAGCAGAAAAATTCATATGCTATGTCAGTGAGTAAGAAATACAGTATTACAGAGACGGTTTGAATCTCACAACCTCCAAGTCTTTGGGTACTGGAGTTTTATATTCACGTACCTGACAGCGATCAAGGAAAGAAAATACAAGCGGTTCTTCTGTTCCTCATGAAGGTTGACAAAAAATGCGGCTTCATCCTATTACACATTTCATTGAGGTTACTCCCAAGTGAAGATGACATCGCTTAAGCTTCGGAGACCTCGAAGCCAACTAATCTGTCTGGAACACGAGACAGGTGATCTCAATGAGCGATCAAAATACGAGCATACACCATCTGTCGCTGTGAAACACTAGACCGCTTGTAGCCTGGCCGAAAAGCTACGTGTAACCAAAGCCGTTGATGCAGCACGTGAGCTGAGGAGGAGTAGTGTTTTAATTTATTATGTATATATAATTGGACGTTACAAGCTCCGTGGCTCAAGCGGCAGCGCGCCGGCCTCTCATCGCTGGGTTCTGAGGTTCAAATCCCAGTCATTATATGTGAGATTTGTGCTGGACAATGCGGAGGCGGGAAAGGTTTTTCTCCGGGTTCTCCGGTTTTCCCTGTCATCGTTCATTCCAGGGACACACTCTAATATCATTTCATTTCATCTGTCGATAGGCTTCGACAGCCGGCGTAGTTCCTATCCTCGTAGATAGATGGGGGCTTAATTCATTCCATTCCCGATCCGTTCGAATGGCTGGAAACAGGGTGAGGATTTTAATTTTAATAAAATTGGACGTTGCCTACATGTGCTCGAAAAGGAACACTTTACTATTAAGTCACACAGTTATAGATTTTGTTTGAAAATATACCCAGATATACCTGCAATCTTTGGAAGGTTTTAAGACTTTCTTAGTTTATATGTTCTATCATGAACTCCTTGCTTAATATATTTCATCACTCAGTACTGCAGTTCACACATTAAGTCTGAAAATGTCTTACATGATTGTTCCGTGTGAAGCAAGAGAAGATTCCGATGAACATGATGCTTAGCGAATTCCTTGTTCTGTTGCCCAGAAAGTAAATCACGGCTATTCTATTAATGCCAGATGGCTCACACTTTTCCATTCAACGTGGGCTGGAACTGAAATACTGCCAACTGTTGAATTACTGCGGATATAAAACAGACAACTTTCTCAAGAATTTACCGTACTTCGGTGGTGACCACAGTGTTAAATGACATCTGTCGACAACACCAGTCTGGTTATTCACTTGAAAAAAAGAAACAGCTTCTCTTTGAGAGGATTTACAATCGTTCTCAATCGAACATCGAAAATTATTTTTATTTATTTTGGGGGAAGGAAATCGAAATCACAGGGCTTGAATCAAAGGCGTTGGGTGGATGGTCGAGTATTTTAAGCTCAATCCACTGAGTAACTGAACCACCCTCCAATATCACTCCACCTGTCAGACAGAACCTTTGTTGAGTGTTACACTAAATTCCTGGAAGAAGATCTGGCTTTGTGAAACGAATTGAACACACATCTTGCACAGACAGACACATCATTTTGCGAGAAAATGCTTGACCACATGCCGCAGATGTTGTGGGTTAAATTTAGTCGGTAAATCTAGGAAATAATCTACCATCCACTTTACTTCCGTGATTTGAGCTCTTGTGACATTCACTTCACCCTCATAAAGTAGAAACCACTTCACAATATTGGATTCAGAACTGTAACTAACCATAAGCGTCATTTATAATATTGATCTTGTGCCTCAGTAACTATTTTTACGACTTTCAGACATGCCAAGGTACCAGAAGTTTGACCCATAGTTCATCTGCGTAAATGTCTCATATTCAACGGCGCCGAGTTCGATTTCATGCTCATGTATGGATTGTAATTCTGGTCTGAGAGCAGTGAAGGGGTTCTCTCAACCTCGTAAGAATTGCCGAGCAGCTATGTGATACGAGAGCCAGCGCATTCGGTCACAAATAAAGCTAAGCAATACGGCTGAGAACCTAGTCACGCTGACCACGCAACACTCCACTACCTGCAAGCCATATTACATAATAATAATAATAATAATAATAATAATAATAATAATAATAATAATAATAATAATAATCTCTAAAAAGATCATCGAAAAACAAGAAATAAAAATCCTTAGGTAAATATTAGGACCAAACTGCGAAAATGGAATTTGGATGAAAAAGAAATCACATGAAATCTATCAAGTGACCAACAGGAAATGGCGACTGGAATTTTATGGTCACTTATATAGAACGGATAATAACAGGCTCATAAAGAAAATTTTAAACTTAGCTTTAACAAGAATCACATGAATTGGCTAAAAGAAATCAGTGAAGACCTGAACGAAATTGGCATTAATAAATAAACCATTGAAGATAGAATAAAATTCAGAACCTTAATTCATAAACATAAATTGTCTGTGGAGCCCACCCGACTAAATATAGTATGGACTGAACAACGTAAAATGGAAGGCAGAGAGAGAGAAGAGAAGAAAAACAAAAAAAAATTGCTAAAAATGGAGAATATCGGAGAAGGCAGTCATGAACTATATCTGTATAAGGAGAAAATAACATACACTACTGGAAAAAGGGCCAACGGCTGTAGCCGTGTTGAAACACCGGATCCCGTGAGAACTCCGAAGTTAAGCAACAATGGGCGTGGTCAACATTTGGTTGGGTTACCACGCTCTGTTGGTGGTGGTGGTGGTGGGGGGGTAAGGGAATGGAGGAGCGGAAAGGAACTGGCCACCCTACCGTACGTAAACTCCGGCTCAGGCACACCTCTGCGGAGGTTCCGAGCTGCCTTCCGGCAGAATACACCCTTACCTTACTGAGAAGGGGAGGATTTGTTTCTATGGTCTCTAGGACGAATGAGAGCAGACATACTGCCCACTCACATGTTCGCCTACTTTCTGAATAAGAAAACTAAACGGAAAAAGAATTTAGAAGAATTATGGATCTTAAGTGATGACATCTTGCAACGTGACCCTTTAAAGAAGAAACTTGAAGGTCTACAGAGTTTTCGAACAAAACCTGAATTGAAGACAGTCAAGACGACGGCCGAAGAACGGAAGGAAGCTCTGCGAAGAAGGATGCCGGAGTACTGGACGAGTGTTAAAGCTCAAGACAGAAAAAGGGTGAAATAGCGTGGTCTATAACTGGCCGAAACGAAAGAATAATGCTTTTTACGGGTTTCGGAGACGTCGAACTGCCGGAATTTTGTCCCTCAGGGGTATATTGAGGTGTTAGTAAACTACAGTCACGAGACTGACGCATTTCTGTGTCTTCTAATACCATCAGACACAGCAACGATCGAATCCATCAACCTGAAGATAAAATCAAAAGCAACGAAAGGAAGAGAGAAAATAGATGAGAAGAATCAACATGAGGGTAAAGAGAAGAATCATAAACATATAATTACCAATTTTGGAAACGATGACGTCATGTTTGGCTTGTCATTCTTTGTACAGAACCTAATTTAATGTGACAATAAATTCAAGGTCTGCCTCTGTGGTGTAGTGGTTAGTGTGATTAGCTGCCACCCCCAGAGGCCCGGGTTCGATTCCCGGCTCTGCCACGAAATTTGAAAAGTGGTACGAGGGCTGGAACGGGGTCCACTCAGCCTCGGGCGGTCAACTGAGTAGAGGTGGGTTCGATTCCCACCTCAGCCATACTAGAAATGGTTTTCCGTGGTTTCCCACTTCAGGCAAATGCCGGGATGGTACCTAACTTAAGACCGCGGTCGCTTCCTTCCCTCTTCCTCGTCTATCCCTTCCAATCTTCCCATCCCCCCGCAAGGTACCTATTCAACATAGCAGGTGAGGTCGCGAGGGCGAGGTACTGCTTATCCTCCCCAGTTTCATCCCCCGACCCGATGTCTGAAGCTCCAGGACACTGCCCTTGAGGCGGTAGAGGTGGGATCCCTCGCTGACTCCGAGGGAAAAACCGACCCCGGAGGGTAAGCAGATTAAGAAAGAAAGAATAAATTCTAGCCAGACTAACTTCCAAGGAAAGCAATACGCACTCGTAAAGGAACGATGGCCAGCAAACGTTCACCACTCTAAAGCACTTTCATAGCTTCGCCCCCCACCCCTCACTTCCAATATTTTATTCCAACACATTAATTCTAACAAAGCACACACTGTTTATTTTTTATACATCTAGCTCTATAAATTCCCATTGACATTACGACTAAGTGGAGGCTGAATGAATATTGCAAGAATTGACTGGCATGTTTCGGGAAGAGAGAGAGAGACCAAATGGATGAGGTCGACAGAAATATAGGAAATAAAACAAACGTATTTCTACAAATACAGAGTAAAATGTGCTAGGGCCGCAAACAGCAGTACCTGGTGACACGAATATATAAAGAACATTGTTAAAAAAGCTTCTCGAGTAATTACAGAAAAAAAGTTAAAAAAGATACTTCGTACGTGAATTGTTTTCCAACCTGATCCTAACAAAGCCAGCCCATTCTCATCACCCATAGTTCCCCTCCAGTTTATATGCATTCAAATAAACATTACGAAGTGTCCAGGTGAGTTAACTTTTTAAAAAAAGTATGTCGCTCCTTTTAAAATTATTAGCACGTCCCCAAATGTAGAATAACAATCCATTACTTGTTCGTTTTTCCACAGAGACTCTCGGTGCAATCTGTCGACGGTCCTACAATGGCTCGAATGTTTTAGTAATACCAAGTGGCACTACTATCTGTTCCTCACGCATACGACGTTTAGAAAGTAAGTTGCTCTTAGTGAATGGAGTAATTGCATCGTGTCGGTCTAGTTTCTTAAAAAAAATCAAATCAAAATCTCTTTATTTGCAAATGAGGTGTCTACCTCGGTGGCAAATGGTACATTAAAATACATTATTGTCAAGCACTAAATTTTAAATTAACAGGAGACGAAGAAAATTTTCCTAGAATACAATATTATACAATTTACGCTAACAATTTTTTCTATTAAACACACACATCATCCTTAATAAATTTATATTGTTTACAAAATTCTACTTATAATATCTCACAAACATAGTCAACTCATATACAGTACGGTATGTGAAATTACTTCTAATAATACTATACAACTGGTATAAGATTAAAATTAACATTGAATTTATTTACATATTTATATTTTACCCATTTTGGAACCTAAGTAGCATAACGACCTGCTGCGTCTTAACCAGAGCCCCTTTTACCACCACTTTTCAGAGTTCCTGAAGGGCCTTCACAGCTACCGTAGGGTCCCAGGGCCCTCGAAGTCCCCACTGTACTTCACCCCTACAGGCAGTCCCCTACTTGGGCTGTCCAAACTCCTTAGACCAGGGGATGGAATTAATTTAATCACACACATTTTTTATTTACAATATCCTGCACTGGTCGAATGCCCTCTAACATTTAATTTATTATCTCTGTTGTTTATTCCCTTCTTGAATATCTGTACAGATTTTGGAAAAGGATCAAACACTACCCCTGGTAAACTGTTCCACTCCTTCACGCCCTTCCCAATGAAAGAAAATTTACCCCAATCGCTTCTGCTAAAATTCCTTCTAATTTTGTACTTGTGGTCAGTTCTACCAAAATAATTATTTTCCAACTGAAGCCTCTCACGGATATCTCTCCATGCTTCTTCTCCTGTATAGGCTCTATATAATCCTATAAGTCCAGTTTTCTCCCTTCTCTTACTTAAAGTTTCCTACCCAAGTTCCTTTAACATTTCTGATACACTACTCTTTCTCCTGAAATCCCCTGTTACAAACCTTGCTGCTTTCCTCTGCACACCATCTACTTCTTTTATTAGGTATTCTTGGTGAGGACACACGGACTGGCCATTAGGAAAATTCAGCACCCCGGAGTTTACATAAAAATGATTTGTATTCTCTCATGTAAATGTGTTTTACTAGTTCTATCATATTTTTTTGCCGTAGAATATATAGTTTCGATGCTGTCCTTGAAGTTGAGAATCTTACAAGGAGTTAAAGATGTACAATGAAAATAATGTTTAGACAATTCTTACAATTTACAATTGGACTAGTGGACCTCTGCTGATCCGCAGCTTCTTCTTCTTCTTCTTCTTCTTCTTCTTCTTCTCCTCCTTCTTCTTCTTCTTCTTTTCTAGCCTATTTCAATCCACTGCTGGATATAGGCCTCTTCTATGTGCTTCCATCGTCTTCGGTCTTGAGCCACTTGGAACCAGCGTGTTCCAGCCAACAGCTTTATGTCGTCGAGCCATCTCTTCAGGGGTCTTCCAATGCCTCTCTTGTGTCCCCATGGTCTCCAGTGAACAATCCTAGAGGTCCACCTGTTGTAGTCTTGTCGAGCTACGTGTCCGCAGCATTCGTTATAAATAGGTCTCATAACTAGTCTTGATATGCCTTCCGTTTCCAATAGTTATATGAACATTTGATGTCGGTACATAGTAACTGATACAATCGTAATGTACCGCTAGCTTATAGCACTTATTTCCGAAACAGTATTCACTGAGCCGTATCTGGATCTTAACATTTTCAAACGATCTTGCCGGAGATAGTGCCTGAATACTGGTTCGGGTATTGCAGACACCCCGCTTTTTCAAGAGGTTGTCCCTGCGCTTAACTAATGCTGATACAGAAGGCTAATCGACTATGTTTTCTATTAGCAGCATGTAACTTATTTTGAAAGTTCTGCCATCTGTTGAGTATACTAAGAAGCTGGGGGAAGGTCCGAGAATCAAAGGGTATATAGCACAGAATAATATTTTTCCATGATCAGAGGAAGTGAATACTCTCTGGCTTGACAGGTACAAGCAATGGTGTACAACATGAGGCCACGAGATACGTAGTCAGAGTTGTGGTCGGAGAAAGATCATGATGATGATGCTTGTTGTTTAAAGGGGCCTAACATCGAGGTCATCGGCCCCTAATGGTACGAAATGAAATGACAAAAAAATTCAAAATAATCCACTGACCAAAAGAAAAAAAATCGACATGAAGCAAAAAAAAAACCGAGCAAACAAAAAATTAGTGGATTCAACTAAAAAAACAAGGATTATATATAATTTATTACTGACCAAGGGACCACTCATAAAGCAGAATCCTGAATCGAGGATGCTTGATGTCTAAAGGGGTGCAAAATCCACGTCTAAGGCCCCACAGAATGGTACATGTCGCGAGTAAAGTAGAACCATGGTATTTGTCATGTTGGGGTACTAATCAAAAGTAGCGAAGACTCACAGTGTTCCACACAAGATGGTACTAATCACAAGTATTGTACTTCGTACAGGTAACGCAGACCTATGGTGTTTCTCACACAATGGCGCCACTCAGAGCCAACGCAAGCCGATGAGTTTCCTCACCTAGGTGTACTAGTCACGGGTGCCGGTCCCACGGGCCCCGTGGTGTTCTTCACATAGTGGGTACTAATCACAGGCAACGCAGACCCACGGTGTCGCTCATATAGTGGTACAACTCACTGGCAACGCCCAGATCCCTGGTGTTTCTCACAATGGTACTAATTACGGGTACTGGAAACCCACAGGGGAACCACTCTCTGCTGCTACTAATCACAAATCTATTGTGTACCAAATATAGTGGTACTACTTGTAAGTAAAGGCGACCCATGGTGTTCCCCACGTGATTGTACTAATCAATAGTAGTTTCATGGTTCTAATACCAGCATCCCTTGGTCGCCCCTTTTAGTCGCCTCTTACGACAGGCAGGGGATACCGCAGGTGTATTCTACATGTGCGTCCCCCACCCGCAAGGGGTGGTCGGAGAAAGATCCTGGCGGAGGGACAGTACGCGTTTCACGGCTTGTAAAACAAAACCGCTTCCAAACCCGACAGGAATTGCTGCAGTCAGTGAATGAAAGTCCAACCAAACCTGTTAGCGAGAGAACTGCATGCAATGAACACTTGGAGTCGGTCACCTCACAAGAGGCCATTGCTCGCACAGGTACATGTAGCTGCGCATCTTCAATGGGCTGGAAATCATCGAACGTGGCGAGCGTAATGTGGTCTGACGAATCACGTTTCTGCCTGCGTTCCAATGACGCACGTTATCGAGTGCACCGAAGGCGAAATGAAGCATTTCATCCTGTATGTGTGGAAGATCAGGTTCAAGCCAGAGGTGTGTCAGTGATGTTTTGGGGGTGTTTTCCGTATGATGGATTTGGGCCCGCTCACTGAGGTGACCTCCATCATGAACCAGCAAACATTCTGGATGATCAGGCGTTGTTTTTCAGACAACATCTGCATGATGAGTATGCTATTCAAATCCGACTTTTCAAGATGACAACATCATCGGGCTGGACGCATATGTGACTGGTTTCACGTACACTCCCCCCACACTATTACATCTCGACTGGCTTGCAAAATCACCTGTCATGAATACCACTGAAAATCTGTGGGACACGTTGGAGCAGCGGGTAAAAAGCCGAAATTAGCATCCTCTGAATTTGGTGGAACTGCGCGATGAAATACTGATCGAGTGGCTTAACCTGGATGCGACATACCTGCACAACCTTGTGGACTCACTTCCTAACCAAATCCAGGCGGTTATCAAGTCCAGAGGTGAAGTTACACAGTATTAAATGATACTTGTAATGATTTCTCTAGGAATGACTAATTTTTTGTTGGGTGAGCTTACAATCGCGAAACTTTAAAATGAACAGTTGCATTTATTACGATATGAACACTCATTGTGGAGAAATCCTCCTTCAATAGGGATTGGTATTTAGCGATTAATGTTTCTTCGTGGCGAGGCAAATCACCCAAAGAGAACATTCAGATAACAGTCTATTCAGCACGAGTTAAGCGTCGTTTAGTATTATGAACGCTCGGATTATAACGCGCTGTGACATCGAACACAGTGCAGGGGAGATAAGAGCGATAGTTGCCATGGACACTGAATTTGATTCTGTACCACTACATGTTCATAACTAATACAGTACTAGGCTCACACTTTCTTTCACAATCAAGAAAAAAATCCTTTCAGTAAAGCAACTCAATGTTGAAAATATTTTAGGCTGATGATGATGCTTATTGTTTTAAGGTGCCTAACATCTACGTCATCGGCCCCTGATGTTACGAAATGAGACAAAATGCAATGACAAAATAAAAATAAAAAATCCTCCACTGACCAGAATTCAAAGCGTGAGGCCGAAAAATGAAGGGATGGGTATGAAGTTAAAACAATCAGTTGAGACGATCCGCAATGCCTCAGTCTCAGAAAATGACGGAAAACAATAGTAATACTGACCAAGGGACTGCTTGTATAGCTCAATACTGAATCGATGATGCTTGCAAGCTAAAGGGGTCTAAAATATAAGTCATCGGCCTCTCATAATGGTACTTATGGCTTGGAAAGTAGAACTATGGTATTTGACATGGTGCGGTTCTAATAAAAAGTATCTTAGACTCGCGGTATTCCACATATTATGGTACTACTCACAGGTAATGAAATTCGCACATGTAATGGTGTTTCACACATAGCGGTACCATTTACAGGCAACGCAAACCTATGGTTTTCGTCACATAAGTGTACTAACCATAGGCAAGCCAGAACCCTGGCGTCGCTCATATAGTGCTACTAATCACAGGTACCGTAAAAGCCTGACCGCACGGTGCTCCTGATTGTTACTAATCAAAAACCTGTTTGGTACCTAACATAGTGGTACTACGCGCAAATAATAGCGACTCATGGTGTTCCCCGCGTGGTGGTACTAATCAGAAGTAGTTTCATGGTTCTAATCCAGTCATCCCTTGGTCGCCCCTTTTAGTCGCCTCTTACAAAAGGCAGGGGATATCGTGGGTGTATTCTTCGTCTGCGTCCCCCACCCACAGAGGGTTGTGTGTTTGGTCCGCGAGAGGTATTTTATTTCCCTCAAGTCCGCCGGCAAGCCGGTTAGGAGCACCCTATCCGCCACCTGGGACGCGCCACGTGGGAGTATCACCTCTCCCCCTGCTACGCCAGCGTAGTAGGTTCGTGGAAATATCTTAGAGATATGAGCAACTAATTTTATATAAATAAAATACAATAAAGTGTGAGAATATATTCTATATTTATTCCTAAAAAATACAATCCATTTCTTAACGGTCGACTGGATTAGCAGTTAGCCTTTTCCTACCACTACAAGTGGTAATGTGAGTTAATGCAGAGTTTCACTTAAGCCCTTATAACTACATTCAGTGTCCGACTCGTTGGCTGAATGGTCAGCGTACTGGCCTTTGATTCAGAGGGTCACGGGTTCGATTCCCGGCCGGGTCGGGGATTTTAACCTTCATTGGTTAATTCCAATGGCTCGGGGCCTGGGTGTTTGTGCTGTCCCCAACATTCCTGCAACTCACACACCACCCATAACACTATCCTCCAACACAATAACACGCAGTTACCCACACATGGCAGTTGTACACTCGATAAATCTTCGCTGCGGTGCAGAGCGTAATATCAGCTAATTTATCGGACTGTTTACTACTGGCTCGTTGTTCAAGTTTCATTAGTACTCACTACATGCCATTCTTAGTACTGATTTGTTTTTACACGCCTTATAGGTAGGGAAAATAATTGTTGGCACGAATAAGTTAGAATGCAGACATATACTACCCGCAATACCCTTGTGCATTGAGATTTGCATCAATATTAGCGATCTGAAATCTTAGAAACCCTAAAAGTTATGCAACTCACCGACATAACTGCGGAACATCTAGCTGACACTTGCGCCTTGGTTAAATAAGTTTGCAAACTGTGATTCGTGGACCCCTGAGGGGCCGCGACGATACTTAAAGGGATCCGCAATAATAATGTAAGTTTTAAGTACTTAAAGAGATACTTTTTTCGTAAACAGAGGTTATATGAACAAATAATATCCCTCGAATTTCATGACTGTAACTCTGAACTTGACCAGTAGTCACTGAGAGGAAATCTAAGTCACTACCGATCCAACAGTCAGATTCGAGCGGGATGATAAGCAGTCCGAAGAGGTTGATGCAGGAAAGGAAAGGCCCTACGAGGCTTGCTTTCATGACTTGGGACACAAGGATAAAATTTAGAACTGGGAAGTTACTGGTATGCTGTTTCGCTCGCGCGGAACAAACACAAATTTCATTGTGAATATTTTCAAAAGTTTCCTTTCCCTACTAAAGTTCTTCAAGGAAATGTCAACTGCGAATTTGAGAAATTCACTCCAAATAGTAAAATAATAGAATTCATGGAAGTGTAGCTGCATGGAAATTAATTTTGTTATGGGGCTTAACGTTCCACTAACTACTTTTTGGTTTTAGAAGACGCCGAGGTGCCGGAATGATGTACCGCGGGAGTTCTTTTACGTGCCCGTAAATATACCAACACGAGGCTGACGTATTTGAACACCTGCATGTACCACGGGACTGAGTCAGGATCGAACCTGCCAAGTTGGGGTCAGAAGGCCAACGTCTCAACCGTCTGAGCCACTCAGCCCGGCGTGTACACGAAAATTAATAAATATTGTAACATTATAAAAAAAATTCAATGAAAGTTAATGTAATGTATTTTCTTATTGTCCTTGTGGGATGAATTACAGTTTAGAAAGCAGTTACCAAGAAACGAAGGTCTGCACCGTCATTTAAATTGCCTCCGTGGCCTAAAAGTAATACATTTGAACAGCCTGGAATTTTCCCTCAAAGGAAAGAGTGTCCAGTGACCAAATCGAAATTATGTACACAACAAAAGTTGTTTAACATGAAGCGACGTTCCACGGATTTTATAGAAAATCTATAGAAGAGAGAAAATGGAAGCCTGTTGTGGTTTCTGTATAAACCCGCTGTCTATTCAGTGATTTTTAAGTCCTGTGTTTATCTAAACCTTCCCCTGGATGCGCATACTATATAATATACGAAGTTTTCTCAAAATGTATTCACCGAGCTGCAGTCGCTTAAGTGCGGCCAGTATCCAGTATTCGGGAGATAGTAGGTTCGAACCCCACTGTCGGCAGCCCTGAACTGGAGCTGTACCTTAATTAAGGCCACGGCCGCTTCCCTCCCTGTCCTATCGTCGCCATAAAACCTATCTGTGTCGGTGCGACGTAAAGCAACTAGCAAAAAAAAAACTGGATCCAGCCGTATCGCAGTGATGGTGGTTTACCTACTTTTAGGGCAGCTATCCAAATGTCTTTACTCTCTCTCTTTGGTCTACGTTATACGATTAAGATTAACCATGAAAACATTGCAAAATTCTATCTTCTGTTTACTGAGTAAAGTACAAGTATTATGTGTCCTTGGACATGTATGTAATATGCCGAGCCCCCCGCGCCCCCCCCCCCGCACGCCCTCTAACCTATTCCTACCTAAAAATCTGTTTCCTACGTTATAAAGGAATCTATTCCGTGTTATTCCAAAACTGTGTGACCGATAAGTACAGCGTAATTAACATAAATAACCTGTTAATTCGTTGTAATGTAGTATCATTAATTGAAAACAATCCCAGGATAAAAGGATATGCCCACTGCCAATGCAGGTAGATCTACAATATTACGATAGATTTGTAATTATCATCGACGGTTGCAGACTAAGATTCGGCTACAAGTGACCACGGATTGTATATCGGCATTGTTTTGCGTATTTAAAAACCCACCATGCTTTCGCTTTGCTACTTGTTTGCCATTCTCTTTTGGATTTCGTTAAATCATCTATATTTTGTCTTTACAACTTGCTTTACGTCGCACCGACACAGATAGGTCTCATGGCGACGATGGGCTAGGAAAGGGTTAGGATTGGGAGGGAAGTGGCCATGGCCTTAAGGCACAGCCCGAGCATTTTGCCTGACATGAAAATGAGAAACCACGGAAACCCATCTTCTGGACTGCCGACAATGGTGTTCGAATCCACTATCTTCCGGATGCAGCCTCACAGCTGCGCGACCCTAACTGCACGGCCAACTCACCCGGTACTAAGGCATGTAGGCCTAATATACTATTTTATATTATATTGCTGAGGGAGAAGAACGGAGAAAATTAAAAGAACAGTGGAAGTCAATGATGGAAGAAAGGGAGGGGAAAAGGACGGAAAGGACGGGGACAGAAAGAAGGTAGAAAAAGGAGCGTAAAAATAAAAATAAATGTAGTAAGGAGGAGGGGGAAAAGTACAAAGAGGAAAAGGGGGAAGATAGAGGACTGGACGAAGGAATAAAGACAGAATAAAAGAGGAAGGAATAATGATTTTAATATTACTTTTAAGTCCCACCAACTACTATTGCGATTTTAGGAGACACGATGTGCCGGAATTTTGTCCCGCAGGAGTTCTTTTACGTGGCAGTAAATCTACCGACACGAGGCGGAAGTATGTGAACATTTTCAAATACCACCGGACTGTCCAGGATAGAACTTCTCAACGTGGGCTCAAAAAACACAGCGCCTTAACCACCTGAGCCACTCAGCCTGGCGAAAGAGGAAGGCAGATAAAGGAGGGCAGAAATAAGAAGAAATGTAGGAAGAAGTGGGAGAGAAAGGAAGGAAGACGGAAAGAAAGAATGAGCACTAAAAAAGGGAATAAAGAAAGGGAAGGGAATATTTATTAAGAGGCCTCCTCCGACTAGCACAAAAATATCATTAAAATATGTTTTTATTATTAACATTATTCTCATTAATTACAGGTTTGATGCGAGCTCCGCGGTGTAGGGGTAGCGTGCCTGCCTCTTACTCGGAGTTTCCGAGTTTGATTCCCGGCCAGATTAGGGATTTTACCCGGATCTGTGGGGTGGTTCGAGGCCCACTCAGCGTACGCTTTTACAAATAAAGAGCTGTCTGACGCTGAGATAGCGGAGCTGGTCTAGAACGCCGAGAATAACTGATTCGTCGTGCTGACCACACGACATCTCGTAATCTGGAGGCCTTCGGGATGATCAGCGGTCGTTTGGTAGGCTACGGCCGTTCGGGGTTGTTGTGCCATGGAGTTTGGTTTGGTGTGGCGTACGTTTGATACCAATCTATTTAAAAACTCATTCTAAACATCAGGGACTGAATACTTTGAAGCCCCTGTCGTTTATGCAAAATGATGTACGTAAGTGTTCAGTGGGTTATTAGCTCCGCTCTCTAGAAATTTTTACCATTGCAATATAGAATATTTTCTTTCCATAGCAAGCACTCTTCACTGGATGTCAGCCCTCGGGGTGGGGCTGGAACAACTGTGCCGGGACACGGAGTAATAAATGAAGTATTCTTCCAAGCCAGCGGCCGGCTGCTTGCCTTCTCAGGAATTGGAAATGAAACATGTGGAGCGTCGAGTAGGAAAGGAGCCCTTCAGACTAAATCAAGAGTTTATGGGCCGTGAAATGTGGAAATGGGAAAAGTCGTGGAGACAAAGTACGGATGATAAGACTATTCGAAAACCCACTATACAGAAATTGATTTTAAATGCCCATAGCCATCCTCGGGAATGAATAGCATCTCGACAAATGTAAAATTGCTTCGCTGTTGGTTGATAAGAACGCGAGTTTTTTTTTTTTAATGCTAGGGGCTTTACTGTACGTCGCACCGACACAGATATGTCTTATGGCGACGATGGGACAGGGAAGGGCTGGGATCGGAAGGGAAGCGGCCGTGGCCTTAAGGTACAGCCCCAGCATTTACCTGGTGTGAAAATGGGAAACCACGGAAAACCATCTTCAGGGCTGCCGATAGTGGGATTCGAACCTACTATCTCCCGGGTGCAAGCTCACAGCCACGCGCCTCTATGCGCACGGCCAACTCGCCCGGTGAGCGCGAGTTTTGGTGGCCATCAGTCTCGAGTACTTTGTTCGTATTGTCGGTGAAGATGTGTGAATTCATAGTGATTACAGCAGGTTGAGACAGAGTAAGAAGTGGTAAAGACTTATCTGTTAGGTGCAATCCCAGCATTCGCTTTAAAAGGTGCGATTCCTAAAGCGAGACTTCTAGATTGACTGAGGAGATATTCGTAACAATATATTTCCTGAGTTCACACAGTTCAAGCTCAACACCCTTAAATTAATAATAATTTCAAATATTTCGGGAGAAATGATCCCACCATCGACATTAAATCGAAGCACACATTGAAAAAGTACTAAAACAATCAATATCTCACTAATAATAATAATAATAATAATAATAATAATAATAATAATAATAATAATAATAATAATAGTATGGCCTCAGCTACCGTGCGCAGACATTTCAATTTGACGCCATCTGGCTGTCTGCTCGTCAATTTCGACGTTCTGTTTTACTCTAGGCCCACCAGATGGCAGATCGAGTAAACCGAAACTCTCTTGGGCGTCTGTGGCTGAGATTTAATGAATTTTGTCGGGTAAACACCAAATGTATCACCAGAGATCTTTTACATGCCGACATCGTAAGACATGGAGTGTCGAATGTACTTTTTCTCCACCCTTGAAAAATCCGACTACCTCTGCCGGGTTTGAACCCGCCACCTTGGGACCCGGAGGCCGACACTCTACCGCTGATCCACAGAGGCAGCCAATATCTCACTATAACACGGTAATTAAGCTTGAAGCAGTTTTTAAATTTTATTTTTTAAATTGGCTTTCGGTCCGGTCGAACATTTAGCCAGCTACAATTTTGTAAGTTTCTTATTAATTATGAATCGACTTGATGAAATGAAGTTATACATTTAAGACGAACACAAACACCCAGCCCCCGAGCCGGAGAGATCAACCAGACGAAGTAAAAATCCCCGGGGCCCCTTGAACCCAAGGCCAGCACGGAAACCATTTAGCTATGGAGCTGCCTGCAGCACTGTTCGCCTCAGAAATCTTGATCATTGGAGGTATATCACTAACTAAAAATTTAGAAAACAAAAAAGGAAAATCCTGAGTTATACCAGCATTCTGAGACGTATCACGCAATATTAGACAGACGACTGATATTTTATGGTTATATTCAAGGGACAATGAAATACTAAAATAATGTTCAATCACGCCCCCCTCACTGAAGGTTAAGAATAATTTGATAATGGAAGCTGAAAACGACATACCAGACGAAATTATATGGACCAGGCCCTGCTTTAGAACATTGGTGAACAAACATTTTTCTGGAAAATCCGAGATGAGAGCAAATCCACCTGCTAAATAAGTTCAATCTCACTCCTTAGTTGAGCACAACGTTGTAAATAATAATAATAATAATAATAATAATAATAATAATAATAATAATAATAATAATAATAATAATAATACTCATATTCGGAATGTAAAGCTTGAAGTTCCCACTGCCGGCAGCCCTGAAGATGGTTTTCCGTGTGGTTTCCCATTTTCACAGACGACTGACGAACCAGGTTTCTTGTTCAATCTTCCTTGGAATCCTTCCATACTTACTACCCTCTTTCTAAAAATCTCTCTGTCCATAGTTGCTTCTTCATTAAGCCCACAGCCGCGTCCTTCCCACTCCTAGCCCTTTCCTCTCCCATTGTCGCCGTAAGGCCTAACTATGCCGGTGCGACGTAATGCAACTAGCAAAAAAAGCTTTAGGAACTCAAAAAATTTTGCCGGTAACTTTGGGGAGAAAAACAAAGGCATAGAAATAAATTTCCTAGCATTTGCAGACAAGTTTGCTATATTGTCAGAAAACCTAACAAGTAAAACAACACAAATCAATCTCTTGGCAGAAATAGCAAAAAAGACAGGTTTGAGGATCTCCGTAGAAAAAAACAAGATTTATTACAAAAACCAAGAACGCTCCAAAAGTTTAGGCAACATATATTGGTCCAGGGGAAAGACGAAATTCAAATATCTGGGAGAAATAATTCAAGAACATGGTTTAGACAAATCTGCAGTAGAAGAAAGGGTATACAAGATGGAAAGAGCAATGGTATCACAAAGAATTTTTGTAACAAAAAGTGTCTATCTAAAAATCTTAAAATAAGGCATTACACTACAGTGGTGAAACCGGAATGCCTATATGCAAGTGAATGCCTGGTACTAAACTATAGGTTAGATAAGCAAAAGTTGAGGTACTAGAAAGGAGAATCATGAGAAAAATCTCAGGCCCTGTGAAAGCAACAAAAGGATGGGAATTAAGATCTTGTATGTAGGAACATAGAAAAAAATAACAGAAACCATAAGAAAAAGGAGATTGCAATATTCTTTTGGACATATTTACAGAATCGATGATTCCAGATCAACAAAAAATACTTTTCAATTACATTTAGGACAAAAAGGCAACAACTATCTGGATTTAAGAAGTAAAGAATGATTTAGAAAGAAACAAAATAAGAGAAGAAACTATGGACAGAGAGATTTTTAGAAAGAGGGTAGTAAGTATGGAAGGATTCCAAGGAAGATTGAACAAGAAACCACATAGTGAAAGGATGAAAGAATATTCAAAGGAACGGAAGAGAAAACAACAAAGCATGAAGAACTGTATTGAAACATGCCAACAACGTAGAACATCGTAGTCAACCTTCGATCAGAACAGCTTTGTAACTTTTCCGTCTGAAAATTACACTAATCGTACCTACGGCACTGAAATCATACGGACCTTCCTGAAAAAGAAAGAACTCAAAGAGAGGGAAAGGGTGAAAGCAATTTTCCTTAAAAGAGAGCACTATGTGTATCTAAACACACTTATGAACGGACTCGAGAACTTTTCTTCATTGAGGACCTACGACATAGTGTGGCTGAACAATCTACAAAAGAATATACAGTATAAAAAGCTGTTACATGAATTACAATCGAAGAACACAGAACTTTGGAGTGAACTTTTTTAAATATACATTTGCCGGGCGAGTTGGCCGTGCGGTTAGGGGCACGCAGCTGTGAGTTTGCATCCGGTATGTGGTGGGTTCGAACCCCACTGTCGGCAACCCCGAAGAGGGTTTTCCGTGGTTTCCCATTTTCGCACCAGGCAAATGCTGGGGTTGTGCCTTAATTAAGGTTACGGCCGCTCCCCATTCTTAGGCCTTCCCTGTCCCATCGTCACCATAAGATCTGTGTCGGTGCGACGTAAAGCCAATTTAAAAAAAAAATCTATATTACGGGTGCAATGACAAGAGGCAATTGGTGCCAAAGTTGCTTCGATCTCAGACATACAGTGGCCCGTGCAGCGGTCAATAGTTTCTATCATAAGGCATGTGTGGTAATTACTTTCCGTGAACCGAACCATGATTGTGTGTACTGATAGTGTGAAACGTTTGGTGGTCGTTACCACGCCCTGGAGTGCACAAAGAGGCCTTATTCTCTGACAAAACTTTGTAGCGAATAAGTTTATATTCTTGTAGTTATACTTTAGGTTGTAAAAATTTCATATGTTTAAATTTTATGTAAAAATATTACATTGTATGTACATGAAGTGGTTAAGTGTAAGAAAGGGCCGGGAGCCCTAACTTCGCCACAATAAAGACGCTTTAATAATAATAATAATAATAATAATAATAATAATAATAATAATAATAATAAATTGTGTGCTTTCCTATTCAATAAATAGCCGACATAGTGCAAATATAGAGGGGAATCGGGTAATATGGAATAGTCGGGCAATAAGGAATACCACAATATCTTGCCTGTAAGGTACTGCTCTCACGTGGAAACTCGTCAAATTACGGTAAATGTTCTCATGATGCTTTATATTCAGTTTCGACATGCTCGTGAGTGAGGTTAGTGCGTGGAGCAAGAATAATTGTTTTTCATATTTGAAAAGCTTTTGCAGATAATTCTTTTAAAGCTTGTATTAATTACCAAAACTGAGTTTAGTCCTGGGAAATCCAATGTTACATATTGTACAAGAGTTGCTTATATTGCTACACCAGTGTAACTTCCATGTTGTGCAAAGTTAATGGCATGACGAATCCTTTAATTCAAACAGGGTGTGTCGGGATATATGGAATACTGTTTTAGTATCAAAGTAAAATGAGGTTTAAAATTAATTAAAATTAATTGCATTAATCCTGGTATATTATAACATTTAACTACCTATAGATCTCAGTTTCTGCATCTGTGACTTTTGTCACTGAATGTACAAGTGACTGTAAAAAAGAAAACTCTGAATAATTAGTATAAACAGTTTATCATTTAAGTTAATTACCAATTTTATTCTTTCGATTTTTAAAATTTCTGTACGCCCACCTGAAAGAACGTTCCTTAAATATAACTGAATGAATTTATTGAAGCTGTATTAATTTACGTATTATTTACCCTACTATTCCATATTAGCCGACTATTCCGTATTACCCACCAAGTGCAACTTTTTGAAAGAAATAATTTTGACGTGAAGACATTAACAACTTACAATTTAAAAATATAGAGAATCTTGGCTAATTATTTGAATTTTCAAACCATATTTAATTATATTTCATAACTGATTTCGGTAAGAAGTTATACTGCCAAAAGTAAATGGTATTCCATATTATACGACTCTCCTCTAAAGTTATATAATTACATTTTATGTATGTTGGGTATTCAGCCCGAAGGCTGGTTTGATCCTCTGCAGCTCCGCCAACAGCTGTCATAAATAGCCTAGGCGTCACTGAAGAGGCGTACTAGGGAAATGATGAGTGAGGTAGTTTCCCGTTGCTTTCCACATTTTAAATATGGTAAAATACGGAATATCATTTAAAAGGACAGGTCTTTATTACTTTTCTCTCTTGCGAAAGAACACTTTCACGACTGCTAAAAAACCTTCATTTTACAGTATTTTTAAAATTTTGAAAACTGTATATCTAGCATTTTTTTGGCGGGGGGGGGGGTTGGTTTTGAAATGTAACAAGCGCTTCGGACGAGAACAGAATACTAACTGATCGAGATGGTTGATGCTTTGGTCCTAAGTGAGGGCTTGCCATGCCAATAACATTCTCTACCTGCTCAACGGGATGTTTGCCACTGCACAAGTTACAGGTACATTCTCTTAAATGTCTCCTTGTCCTCCAAAAATAATTTACAATTATAAATTATTTTTTGTATTAACTGATACCTTACCCTGCACCGTCATACTTTTGTCACTTTAAATGAGTTCTGCTTCTATTTAGTGTAGAAGAAACCTGTGTATGAATATTGCATTAAGACTGATAAATATGGAATACTGTTTATTTTCCATATTAATATGTAGTAAACCCAGAAGTACACTCCTCGACAAAAGTTCGGAATACCAGTTAAATAAAAGGATACATTGAATCAAGCCAAATTTTGTTTCAGTATGAAATAATTCATTTGAAGTGTTACGTTGATATATCGAACTCAGAAGGAAAATCTACCCAAATACATCTCTTCAAAATTCCATTTATTATCCTCATTCCATAATTGTAACGCTAGATCTGGCACTTCCCTCGCTATTCCCGTCAACCACTCATCAATGTATAACAGATCCTTCGTTGTGGCTGGGTCATGACTTTGGAATTCACTCCCAGCTGCTGTCAGGAACTCAAACTCAATATCGAAATTTAAGATTGCATGTAGAGATTACCTGTTGAATACCGCTGACTGTTTCGTGTGTATGATGACGTATGATAGGTTGTGTGATCGTGATTATTATTATTATTATTATTATAGTGTAATGTACATAATATTTAGCTTCTTACTCATGTACATAGATCACTTTTATTGCCATACTTATATTTCCATTTACTTTATTACCTATTGTGTTCTCTTTATGTATTGCTTATTTTTCCAGTTTGTATCTTACTTTTTCATTATGACTTTGTCTCTTTCTCATTATCTATACGCTCCGAATTTTATTCTATTTTATTTGTTGAACTCTGCTTTCTTTCTTCATTACATGTTGTCCAAATCTGTAATGTTTAGCTTATCTTTGATTTTATGATAGAATAGTACATTTCTTTTTTATATGATGTATTATCTGTAGATTAATTATGTGGTTAAGTGTAAGAGAGGGCCACGAGCCCTAACTTGGCCACTGCTAAAATAAATAAATAAATAAATAAATAAATAAATAAATAAATAAATAAATAAATAAATAAATAAATAAATAAATAAATAAATAAATAAATAAATAAATAAATAAATATAAAGAGAGGGCTTGATCTTACTCCTGAGATTACAAACAAGTGCTCGTTCATTTGCGTGTTAGCCCGTAACGCATGTACGGCAACATTCCAAACTTTTGTTGAGGTTCATATATAGTAAAATATATGTAAAATGAATTTGTATTACATATAATTCATAAACGTGTGTTAAAAACGTGAAATGCGTGTTCAGATATAAACCCTAGCCCTTGGTATTAGCAGGTAGATCAATAAAGTGATGTTTCAGGATTCATTGAAGACCTCAGACTGGTTCTTCAGCGAGACTGGACGCGCTACGTGACTGCCGGTGTCGATACCAATTATCGATAAGGCAGGCACACGGAAACTGAACGAGCTGGTCACCAGTTCAGAATATAGCCGTATCGAATATAATGCAGAATTATCTCCCCCATTGCGTGCAGCCCTAAACGTCCGTTTAATATCCTGGGATATGGAATTAGATCGTAACAGGTAACTTCTAAATATCCACAAGTATAGACAATTTCTCAGAGTTAAAGGCAATCAGCAGCTTAAATGTTCTCCTTTCCTGTATTTTTATCAGCTATCTGGAGTAAGAATTATTAATTAATCCCAGTTTTACGGATGGATGTCCTGTGTATTTCTGAACTGCATTTTTGTTTGTTTGTGAAAATGAAGTTGTGTATGAAGATTATCACAAACACCCATATCTCTAGCTAAACGTGTTCACCAAACGTTGGAATTCTACACGACGCATCTGCGAATCGAACCCGGCGCCCTTAGAAGCAAATACAACTACGCTGACCATTTAACCCAAGAAGTTGGACCAGTCGTTTCAACACTGCTAGTCTAAATAAAGTGGTTGTTGATAGAGTAAGGGTACCACGTTTTCCTCTTCCGTGGAGGTCCTGGGTTCTATTCCTGGCCAGTTCAAGGACATTAATTCTGGACTGAATGCTGGAAGCTCGTTTGGCCAGATGCAGAGCTGACTCATATGAAAGTTACCGCACCCGGTGCGGAAACCAAGTAATACGGCTGTAATGTCACAGTTACCTTATGACAGTGTAAACTCAACAGATCATCCTACCGGGCAGGAGTCTTCTTGGCGGGCTAAAGCCCTTAATGGCCTTTTGCGCTATGCGTTTGTTTGTTTGTTTGTTTGTTTGTAAGGTAAGTAGTAAAATATATTTCGGACATGACAAGCAGAGTGGTCTGATGATAACGAACGGCCCGACATGCCTATCACTCACTTCGATACAAACACTGTACACGCATGCACAGAAATGGCGTCCCGACATAAACAATTCACACTGTCCCACTCCAGTAGTGGAACGGAGGGGAAAGGAGTGCCCGGGTAGTTCTGCAGGCACAGTGTGTGTATTGCTATACATCCACCACTGTGCCCATTTCAAGCACAACAGTCTTGTAGTGGGCTGTCTACCTGCACCAATGCGTTAAGCGAGGAGATTGAGGGGGGGGGCGTCGTTCTTTGTTTGTATAGTGAAAACACTTATGTGAATGCGTGTTCCTACCGATCTTAATCCACTGCACGATCACCTAGTAACCGAATCCGCGCTGCAATAACCCCAAGCGGATCTTCATCACTTCACTGCGGTCTTATAAATCCGAATCTTCTAGTGGACGCAGCAGCACTGCAACAAAAACAACAACAGCAATGTACTCCGCTCCATTCACGGTGGCAGCAGAGGCGGGGCATTTAAACGTGTTGTAGTAATTTGCTTGTTGGAGGCAAACGGTACGTTTGCGGACATAGGTTCCTAATCAAAATGTTATCTATTCGATGCCTTCTACAAGCTCTCGAAGTGCCTACAGGAATTTGGAAACTCTGTTACTTAAAATGCAAATTTTACAGAGTGAAACTAATTCAAATCTCTAGTGTTTTCTTAATGTTTGCAGTACGGGACTCCATTTCCAGCTGCCTCCCAATAATACAAGAAGAAAACTTTAATATCAGTGTTAAGGTAAAAAATGAATATAATTATAAAGCTTATAATTATGAATGTTTGGCAAGAAAGTTTCGGACATGATCAGCTTAATTCAGAGGATGCAGACACTGGTCAGTATGGCGTATACCCGTTCAATCAGGTGGGGAGTCGATTGGAATCCAATAATCAGTCAGTCACCACGATGAATTTTCTCCAATCAAAATTCCTAAGAGTTTCGTAATAAAATATTTTCCACGTAATCGATTATTTTTTATTTTGCCTTTGGCAATTTATAATATCATTAAAAATAAAGGTACATGTTTCGATCGCTTTGCGATCATCATCAGCTGTATACTCAAAAACTTAGATAAAAAAATCATTAAAGTAAGCACACAATAAGATTATTGTTGAATATTAATTTTAATGATATTATAAATTGGCAAAATAAAAAGGTATCAACTAGGTGGAAAATATCTTCTTACGAAATCATTAGATTATATCATCGATACGACTATGAAGTGGATAGTTTGTAATAAAAATCAAGACGGTACGTCTTTAAGGCTTTGCCAGCTTCCTCAGCATAGTTTAAAAAAGGGAGCAAAATTCGTAAATGTTTCGAGCAGAATGATTAAATATTTATCTGTAACATTGCTATTTACACGTTTTACACCCGTATGGAGTTGCTGCACAAGCACCTTTTCAGAATAGACTTAAATAACTAACCTGAGCATAAAAGAACGAAAGGAATGCTTACATATTAAGGCAATAGACTGTGAAAATTGTTTTGTTAAGGGTTGAGATGGCACAAATCACCGTTTTAAACAAGTGATTAGTCCAAAGCCAGTATCACAATATCCAAATTCTCAAAGATTGACAATCAAAAAATTTGTTCTTATCACTGAATATGACACACAAAATAGGGAGGAATTGTGATAACGATGATGATGATGATGATGATAATTATGAGGCTGATGATAATTTCGTATGGCTATTGCTAGCCCTTGTAAGGCAGACACTCCGAGGAGGGTAGGCATTTACCATATATGGGAAACTGCGGGTTGTTAATGAGGTGTAAGATAGAGTTGTCTCTCGTGTATGAGTTTGAAAACACCCAGTCCCCGAGCCAAGGGAATTGACCATTTCAAATTAAAGTTCCCGACCAATTCTGGTATTGAACACACTGTCCTCTGGCCCACTATGCTGATCATTAAGTCGAGAAACCGTACCGGTAGGAGAGAAAGACAGTTAGAAAGATTTTAGGAAGGGAAGTAAACATAATTCACTTGATGGGAATCTTCCGCTTACCAAAAGGTTGTTCACAGGGTGACATGACAGCTCTCTTACCTGAAAAAGAAAAAAATAGAATTAAATCATGGCAACGGACACTAAGAGCATCAAGTCATTAGAGTGTAATATTATTTTAACTTATATGGTATTTCTTCTGAAAATAGATTTATTTTCAGAGTGTTCAGCCCGAAGGCTCTTTCAACGCACAGGGGTTTTGACAATATGAAAGTGACTGAGGTATGACCTATGCTAACAATGTCATTCCTTATGCAGCCATTCCCCGTTAAGGACTGATATGAAAATGTCACTCAGAAGAGTCGGTTGCTGCGCGCATTTCAATGGGCTTGGCAGACTGACACGTAATAGCAACTTCTGGCTCCGTGAACAAAGCAACAGGGGAATACTTCGCTCCTCATTCCCACAATACACTTCTTCAGCAACGCCTGGGGCATCTAGGACAACTAATGGCGGAACTTTTAAAGATCAAATCAGCCTTATGGTTGAATACTCAATGCTCTATACACATGAGTTAAAAGCTAAATATTATGTACATTTACACAATAACAATAAAAACCTCAAACTGCTGTAATTACAAGAAACAACAAGGGTTCTGCTGTTGTACAGTAAAATGACAATGTTACTAGCCTTCCTGCCACAATCACACAACCGATCACACGTCATCAGTCACACGAAACACGAACAATGAGAAGTGGGAAACGGATTATCTTTTTCTTAAAGAACCACAGATCACACACTGGCACTGGATGGTCGATACTTGCATCACTAAACGTAGTACCTCGAGAAAATCCTCTAGAGCACATGAACATATTAAAGTTTTTATATACGTCTTGTGCTACAGACTATACAATATCACATAGTTCGTATAGTCATAGTGTTTCACGTGTAAGAAATAAATATCGAAAACCTGGCCGTCAGTCAGTCAGTCGGTGAGTGAAGTTTGACGTGTGTGTGGTAGCAAGTAGCGCGTTGTGGGTTATTGTTTATTGAATGTCGTTTGTATACGGACCTCAGAAACATGTTTTCGGTGCCGAAAAAACAGAAACTTAACAAAAGTAGTAACCGGTTTCTTCAAGAACAGTGGACAACGGAATTCAGAGTGATAGAAATAAGCAATAACGCTTTGTGTTGCCTGTGACTGAAAACCGTCGTGTCCCGCACATTTAATGTAGGCCAAAAGCACCATTTCCGGACGAATCATTTAAATGTTCGTTCCATGTCAAATGAAGAAAGAAGAGAGCTCATTTCACAGAACATCGAAGAACACACAAAGCAAACTATTTGTTTTGTATCATCTTTCAGGCCAAGGAATAATATCAGTGCGGTTGTTTCCATCTGTCTCACTGCATTTTAGAGCATGGGAAGCCGATTTTTGACGGTGAGTTCTTGAAAGAGACTTTCTTATCGACGTCCGATACATTAATTGAAGACTTTCCTAACAAACAGCAAATAATTAACAGAAGTAAAGAAATGCCAGCCAGCCGAAATACTGTCAAGGGTAGAATAATAAGAATGAGCATTTGAAAGCTGATTCGGAACACTCCCAGATGTATTCAGTATGTCTTGATGAAAACACGTATGTGACCTTAAAAGAAAGGATTGCTGTTTTGTCTGATTTCCTTGTGAAAATATCACGAGGGGAGGGAGGAATTAGTAAAATTGTTGAGTTTACGAAATACGACAATAGGTAAGGATATAATGAAGGATGTGAAGCAAGAACTCGTATTAAAAATGGGCTTTGACTTACAGAATAGCCTCAAGTATGGCGCGTATTCATAATGGGTTTGTGCAATTTCTTAAAGAAAACGTTAAACACCCTACAATGAACGTTGTGAAGTCAACAGTTAGAATCCGTCTTGGTTCAGACCTATGTGCTTCTTGTGTGTTACTGAAGACAAGAAGTTATGAACCTAATACATGGGTACTAAATGTGAGAACGATATTTCACTCGAAGTTCATTAGCAATATTAGTATTTAAATTGTTATATCTAATAATAATTGATGACGAGATGTGTTACAATAGGAGCTTATTATATATTTTTACAAGTAATGTTAGGTATTGTCGAAATACTTACAAAAATGTATTTTTGATGTTTTTGCAAAACACAACCACGAAACATGCAGTCAAATATTTACAAGATATATATTAAATAAGTAAATAAATCACTAAAAGAATAACTAACATATTATGAAACATAATTGGGAATTAAGAAAGGAAGGCGTACGGGGGGGGGGGGGTTATAGCCATTGCTTAAAAGAAAATAACAAGTGACACAGTAAACAGTTGAGAATAATAAAACAGACTTAAAATGGCACACTAGCTGGAAAAGGTTCGCCATCTCTGCTCTAGAGCATCTAACACGCACCACTTTCTTCTTTTCCTCAGTTTCCCAAATGCTGTAAAGAACGTTACCAAATCTTGCTCCCTCACGCACAGAGAGAGAGGATCGTTTGCGATGTTACGACAAGTTTGTGAAAACAATTTTAATTGCCTACAGCTGCTGCTCAAGATGCGGGTGGGCGCTCACTTGTTTACTGCGGCATTCCAGAGAAGTAACGTCCCTTGTTGTTCATTCCTTTCTTCCACGTTTGATCCAAGTAACCAAACGTTGCCTGGTAAGCCAGGCTCCAGTGTTTTACTCTTCACCTCATCTCAGTGGTTATTTATTCCATAATAGCGTAATTTCCGGTCTTGTTTCACGATTTGTCAACATCAATATTGTATTCAGAGCAGTTTTTGTTAGCGTACCAGTTCCCTTACTGGTTATGCAAATCTTGCTACTGCTCAGTACTGCAGATTGCAGGATTCAATTAATTATACCGCGACTCTCGATTGTCCGAAGCTTCAAGGTATTTCGGATAAAAAATGAACTGTGCCGTGTCGAATACAATTTTGGAAAACTATTTTTATTTTACTGTATTGTATCACTGTTTCACTTTTAAACTCGTCTTAATATGACTTAGATTTGCTGCTTAATTTCTTAAAATAACGGTAGCTGCCGTTCAAGTCCCGACCAATGGATGAGGAATTTTTGAAATAGATTGACGCAAGTTAGGTCATGTGCATAGCTAAAAACAAGATGCGATGTATTATAGGTTAGGTTACATTTACTGGTTGTAAAGAACACTTGATGTACTCAAAGTCATTCAGGAAACTTCTGTTTATGTGTGTATTATTCAAGGGAACTTAGGTTAGGGTTACAACATTTTTATCAATTATATATATCCGTTCGTGTTTCCCTCGGCCGGCCCCGTGGTGTAGGGGTAGCGTTCGTGCCTCTTACCCGGAGGCCGCGGGTTCGATTCCCGGCCAGGTCAGGGATTTTTACCTGGACCTGAGGGCTGGTTTGAGGTCCACTCAGCCTACGTGATCAGAATTTAGGAGGTATCTCACGGTGAGATAGCGGCCCCTGTCTAGAAAGGCAGGAATAACGGCCGAGAGGATTCGTCGTGCTGACCACACGATACCTCGTAATCTGCAGGCCTTCAAGGCTGAGGAGCGGTCGTTTGATAGCCCAAGGCCCTTCAAGGGCTGTAGTGCCCTGGAGTTTGGGGTGGTGTTCGTGTTTCCCCAAGTTCCTCGGGGAAATTCCCCTACTTGTTATGCAAATCTTGCTACAGCTCAGTACTGCAGGTTGCAGGATTCAGTTGATTATACCGCGCCTCTCGATTATCCAAAGCTTCACGGTATTTCGGATAATAAATGAACCGTGCTATGTTGAATACAACGCTGGAAAACGTTTTTCATTTTACTGTATTATATCACTGTTTCACGTTTCGTGTTTGTGTTTTCTCGTAAGAGAGCTCTGAAATCTTCATGTGCCGAGTATATGTATTATGCGTGCCATACTGCCGTACTTGTTTCCGGGCAATTGTAGAACAGGTCCTCATCAAGATTTCGGGTGTTGTTACAGATCCTTCTAGGTATCTTGTACACCAATACTGCGTTGTACGAGAGCAGAATTAACTAGAATCCGAGCCAGAATATATATAAGCTGAGTTGTACAGAGAAGAACGTCAGTTGGTGGTGTTACCGTAGTTCAGCTGTTTTGATACCACAACAGCGGATCCGCAAGAAGTTAATAATAATAATAATAATAATAATAATAATAATAATAATAATAATAATAATATTATTATTATTATTATTATTATTATTATTATTACTACGTACGTCGAGTCATAAGTCATAGCAACTATTTTCTTTCTCACGAACAGGAGATAACACGGTAAATCTAAGATATGCATTTGGAAACGTACAGTATGTACTTGCGTATGATGCCACTAGATGGTGTATGTAAACAACAGTGTGGGTCTAAGCATGCCCCCAAGTTCAGTGTGTGAGTGAGAGCGGCACATAACGCAAGTCAACAAGCAGGAGCAACGATCGTAGGGAGGTTCTTCCACACCCGCCTTATTCACCTGATCTGAGCCCGTGTGACTATGATCTAATCCCCAAAGTCAAGGAGCCATTACGTGGACAACGGTTTGCTAACGAAGAGGACATCGTAACAGCATTTCGGAGAGAGGTGTCACACGTTAGCGATACACATGCAGCGAATGGTATTTAGTGCCAGCCCCACCGCTGGCAACGCACAGTGGAAGCCTTGGGTGATTATTTTGAAGGTCTGTAACCAGTGGAGACCTGTCCTTTGAAAGTAGTTTTGTGTATTTGCTGTCTATACCATAATAAAACAATGTTTACCAATGACCTGTATTCTGTCACTTTCCTACGAGAATCTCCTGAAGTCAGAATTTGTCTTCAGGCACTATGCATAAGTACATGCCCTATATTTTCAAATGCATATCTTAGATTTTCCGTGTTGACTCCTGTTCGCGAGAAAAAAAATAGTTGTCGTAACTTATGACTCTACCTTCGTATTATTATTATTATTATTATTATTATTATTATTATTATTATTATTATTATTATTATTATTATTATTATTGTTACTTAACCACATCGCTGCATTCTACTTCAGGCTCTGTGGTGCGTATTCCTCGTCACAGTGGATGACCGGAGATGATAACGAAATGAACAGTCACGTAGAACTACAAGGTTGCTTGCTCGCTTGAATTCCATTTGGTCTGTGGTGCAGTGCAAGCTTTATGGTCTGAACAACACCAAAACAGAACGACTATAGATTTATATACTGTATCTATCTATCCAATAGTCCCTCCAATCATATTATATATTTACGTAACAAACCCATCAAGCGCTATATGGTTTAAGGGGACATTACGGAATCGTATTTTTTTCCCCTACAGGCATATTAAGTCATATTTAAACTTCTTAAAATGCCACCGACTTCATACAGAATCGAACCCGTTCTCTTGAGACAAGAAGAAGGACGATTAACGGATTAACATCCTACCGTACTTTATTAGGATGAAAAACGCAAACTCAATAGGAATGGATTTATTGGGACTCATGATTTGAGCAAGCAGAACCATAATATCTTGCTTTAAAAACACCATTCAAAGTCTGTATATTCCTAGTAGTGTTTCGAAGCATGTAGCCCTTGCATTCCTTCAAGGATCTAATGTAATACTCAGACACCACCTACATACACAATTACTTCTTCCATTGCAAGCCACACCATAAGAAACTCAGTTAAACGATCCAGCAACCTCTATGGCCAGATATAAATGTGATACTTTCTGCAGCTACGTTTGTTAAAGGCACGGATTTGGGGATGAATTTTTAAATTGTGACTTTTCATTTTCATTTGTATTTAAATTATATGTGCAAACATGGGGAAGTCCATAAGTGTGGGAAGTAAATAAATATCCTTTGGTCGTTCCTTACATTTCAGTATATATTTTCATTAACTACTCACATTTGTGGACATAGCTGTCTAGCGAAGTGACTAGACTGATGCATTCTTCAAGAGGGGTCATATATTTGATCCTCCTTGTTGACTGACCACATATAAGAAGATAGAACTACTTCTACCAGTACAGTGAAAAATTTTCCCATTTGTTGCTCATGTTTAGTTTTATTGTGAACTTTGGTAATTTCTGAACAATGAATATTGCCACTTGATGTGAAATGTGGCTCCCGTCTCTAATAAATCATACTTCTAATCAGAGACAGAATTCCTCCGAAAAGCAAAGTAATATTACCTCCTCTACAGAGGTCAGTTCAGTTGAAATAGATGGAAATTTCACTATCAGCACAATCTAACCTAACTTTGACAGAAGCATTTAAAATGAACTGTAGTGTCATCCCAATTTGATCTCTCCCTGAAAGGAGCCTTAAATCCTCCCGCTGCAGAAGATGTGAGGAGTTCGAAACCTTACCTCATACATTAGTGGTCTGTCGTAAGGGAGAGCTGATTAGGACTCACAGGCATAATACAGTTCGCACATTGATCGCTGGAAACCCCTGTAAACAACACCATCATTTGGAGATCCATGAAGAAGTAGGGTGTCTTTCCACAAATGGATCCACAATAGGAGCTGATATTTTTGTCATCGACCGGATGAAAGGTAGGGGTATGGTTTTGGTGATTGATTCCACTGAATGATTCAAGGAAAATGAACAGCCAGGAGAAAATGACCATATATGAACCATGCTGTGAGGATCTAGGAAAAAAGGATGAAATTATAAAATAAGAAGCCTTATGAATGGTGCTAGACGGACAACTGAGGAGACGCTGAACTTCTGAAGAATAAACAAAATCCTGGACACCATTATCCAGACCAAAGCGGACTCGGCATTGAAAAATTCATTGGCAATTGTTAGACACAATTTGTACTCCCTGATATCAAGAACCATGTACTGGATTTTCCTTCTCAAATATAATCTGAAAGAGAAAATCTGCCTGATGTTGGCAATACAGTAGTTATCTTGAGTTATGACACAAGCCCTGCTTCATCCCGTCATATAAAATAATGTTCATATGAACTATTTATAATGTAGGGTGAGTATATTTCCAAAAATATTATCACAAAGGAGGTTTCGTCCCGGCAACGACGATATTTACTTGTGTGTATTATTACATCGTGGTTTTACGTAAGTCCGACAAGTAATGGCAAATTTCAAGGAGGGAGCTGAATTGTTTATACCAGGCAAGCATAAAAAAATATGGTTATAATTAAACGTAGATAAAAATAAAGGCTGAACTATAGGACATTAAATTAAGGGAGGGTGAGAGCACGTATTTCATTAATTCCTTACTGAGCTTGAAAACCGACTTATTTACTTGGATAAGGGAACCTCCATTGCTGATACATTGAGGTTAGTTTGTTGATGGTTATGTCTCGTGATTTCAATATGTAACTAGTTAAGTTGGCAGAAATGATGAGCTATCAAAAAATAATAGAGTGACTGTATTTGCTTTCTAGTGTATACACGAAGAGTACTACAGTTTGCATTCTAACCTATTACTGCCTTAAATTATCCTTAGCTGTGCTAGAAGAGCAAGTCTGGCGTTTGACAGAACTCTGAAGTGCGGTAGACTCGCTGATCCTTGCCGTCAGATTCTTCAGACGGATAATCCTTTGATGTCGACAGCCTTAGCGCTGTAATAGATAGACTGTAGCTTACTGAAGTACCGCCTTGCTCTATCCCCAGGGCTTCGGGGTGGCAGCTGTGTAATGGCTTTGAGGAAGATCCGCCGCGTGCTAATACATCCACTGTGCGGACTAAACACCTCTTGAATGGATAGGTGGATATCTTCCAATTAGATTTCTCTAAGATTGTATTCCATTTACTATAAACAATATATCTTCGAGCAGGTGCACGGCTCCATGGCTAAATGGATAGCGTGCTGGTCTTTGGTGGCAGGGGTTGCGAGTTCTATTCCCGTCTAACTATAATTGGTTAATTCCGCTGGCACAGGGGCTGGGTGGATGTTCATTCATCATCATTTGTTTTTGTTTTTGTTAGTTGCTTTACGTTGCACGGACGCAGATAGGTCTTATGGCGACGATGGGGCAGGGAAGGGCTGGGAGAGGGACGGAAGCGGCCGTGGCCTTAATTAAGGTGCAGCCCCAGCATTTTCCTGGTGTGAAAATGGGAAACCACGGAAAACTATTTTCAGGGCTGCCGACAGTGGGGTTCGAACCTACTATCTCCCGAATACTGGATACCGGACGCACTTAAGCGACTGCAGCTATCGAGCTCGGTCATCATCATTTTATCCTCATCACGATGTGCAGCTTGCTTACGGGAGTCATATCAAACGACCTGCACCTGGCGTGCCGAACATGTCCTCGGGCACTCCTGGCACTAAAAGCCATACGCCATATCATTTCACTGGTGGAGTTCCCGTCGTACAAACTAATACACGATAATGAGTTTAAGTTGAAGGAAAAATACTTAAGCTACGCATGATTTATAATATTTTATTTCGTTAACATACGTTAATATAAGTGAACTGTATGTACTCTGGAAGAATTCACAGCAGGTTTTTTTTAAACGAAGATGAGGTATTAACGAACGTCTACCAGGAACATGTTCTGTAGCCTTGAAACATAGAGCAGGATGATGATGATGCTGCTTGTTGTTTTAAGGGGCCTAACATCAAAGGTCCAAAGGTCATCGGCCCCTAATGGTACGAAATGAAAGAACAAAAATTGCAAAGGCATCCACTGACCAAATTAAAAATAAAACACGTCATGAAGAATGAATGGATGGACAGGAACTCAACAAAACACAAAACAAACAAACACAAACCAGTGGATCGGACTCAATACAGATCGAAAATAACATTATTACCGACCAAGGAATCACTTATAAAGCACAATGATGCTTGATGTCTAAAGGGTGTGCAAAATCCATGTCTAAGGCCCCACAGAATGGTACATGTCGCGAGTAAAATAGAACCATGGTATGTGTCATGTTGGGGTATTAATCAGAAGTAGGGAAGACTCACGGTGTTCCACAAAAGATGGAACTACTCACAAGTATTGCAATACGTACAAGTAACGCAGACCTATGGTGTGTCTCACACAATGGCCCAACTCAGAGTCAACGCAAACCGAGAAGGTTCCCCACCTAGGTGTACTAAACACGGGCGCCGGTATTCCCGTGGTGTTCCTCACATAGTGGGTACTAATCACAGGCAACGCAGACCCACGGCGCTGCTCATATAGTGGTACAACTCACAGGCTACGCCCAGACCCGCGGTGTTGCACACATGGGTACGACGCACGGGTACTGGAATCCGCCAGGCCAGGCTTTTTACTGCTACTAATCACAAACCTATTTCGTACCAAGTTAGTGATACTACTCGCAAGTACAGGCAACCTATGGTGTTCCCCGCGTGATGGTACGATTCAAAATTAGTTTCATGGTTCTAATTCAGTCAGCCCTTTTAGTCGCCTCTTACGACAGGCAGGGGATACCGCGGGTGTATTCTACATGTGCGTCCCCCACCCGCAGGGGGTAGTGTGTTTGGTCCGCGAGAGGTATTTTATTTCCCTCAAGTCCGCCGGCAAGCCGGTTAGGACCCCCCTATCCGCCACCTGGGACGCGCCACGTGGGAGTATCACCTCTCCCCCTGCTACTCCTGCGTAGCAGGTTCGTGGACATAGAGCAGGAGGGAATAATTATACTGTAGATATTATTATACACTTCAGTTTAAACTTTCGGCATTACTAGACGAGTTCTATGTTACTTATAGGAAAGCGATAAACAGGTTCTTCTAGAAATGTGAAGTTTCGGAATGTTTCGTCCTGATTTTACATGGCACAAGCCCATTTGTTATTTTGGGTAGTAAGTCACTCATATTTTCTCCACTAAACGAAAAAATACGGAATAATGGATATGTTTTTGAGCTTAGAAGAAGAGAGAGCGATTTAATTTGCGCAATTCTATTTCTTACCGTGGAGTGAGAATAATGCACGAATGTCTATCATAAGGTACAGGAGTGTACAGTGGTAATGACTATTGTTTAAAGAGGAACCATCCTTTATTAATCAGAGGGACAAAGAGGAACGGGTCTGACACTTCGAAATATGAAGATATAGGGCAAAGAAAGTCGAGGGCCACGAAGGGCGTGAACTGAAGACTCCCCAGGCTTGGCAAAACTAATACCGTTGGGTTCCAAAAATGAACAAGCTTTACCAAAGGAGGTCGGAAAGGATAAATGAAAGTGAGGAGTCTGGCACAAGTAATCGGAAGCAATGCCAGGATGCAGCAGTTGTTCCTGTGATCGTCAACCCAAGCTCCCAAATTAAAAGCAATTGCAACCATAATTAGCCCCCTCTTATGACAGGCAGGGATTTACCAGGGACGTTATTCTACCGCCCCTACCCACGGGGCGAGCATGATGCGTGTCTATGAGGATGGGACTCTAAGGATTGAGACGGAACACACAAATCCACAAACAAACTTGGGCTCAGAAAACCAGCGCTTTAACCGGCTGAGCCATTCAGCACTGTACAATAATTAAGACCGCCGTTACAATAACACCAATTAGTGACGGCGCACCGTAGAACAAATAGCAAAGGAAATGAAAAGGAAGAAAAGGAAAAGAAAGGATAAAATAAAGGAGAGGAAAGTGTTGAAGAGGACTTGTATTGGACAGGCAGCTCCCATGTCTTTAATTAAGGTACAGATTCAACATATGCGTGAAAATAGAAAACCGCAGCAAGTCACCCTCAAGAGCTACCAATGATGGGATTTGATCCCAGCATCTCCCGAATGCAAGCTAACATATACGTGATCGAAACTGCGTAGCTAAATCATTCAGTCCCTTGCTTGAAATTCCGTTTTATGCTTTACAAGTCTCTTCAGAATTCAAACCAAGATTTCCTAGAAATGAGGAATCATTTCAAGAATCCGTATCTGTTTTATGAAGCAGGAAGAAAGCGGGAAGACCAATATACCAAGGCGTATGTAAGACAAGGAAGAATGCTTTCTCAAGTTTTTGTTTCCAAAGAGAAATGAATATGTAAGTTGTCCAATGAATAGGCAATTTACATTTCAAATGAGCTGTTACAGTGGCTTAATAATTAAAGAACAAGCAAAGACAAGTCAAATAAAACTGCACCGCCAGCAGGTTGATCTCGCCCCGCTCAGATACGTCTTCTCTGCCTCTCCTGTTTTAATAATTACATTAACTTTCGGAAAGAAACCTACGGCCCTTGGAGGAGATGTCGCGATGTAGGTTGTCCCCAAATCTAGCTTCTAAAGATTCTATTTTATATTGCAGACCAAGATCTATCAACGCTACTTATCGCTTCGTATTATTGAGAAATTTTTCGTCGTTTTAACACTTAGGAAATATTTGTATTAAAAATGTGTCTTAGTTGTTACTTATCAGTAGACCGCCATTTTAGGCATATATAATTTAGATGATGATGATGGTTGTTGCTTAAAGGGGCCTAACATCTGGGTCATCGGCCCCTAATGGTACGAAATGATATGAAATGTAATGACAACTTAAAAGTCCAAAATCGTCCACTGATCAGAATTATAAACGTGATGAAGAATGAATGAGTGAATATAAATTTAAAACGGTGTCGCTCATATAGTTGTACTAATCACAGGCAATGCAAGTCCGTGGTGTTCCGCATATAGAGGTACTACTCGCAAGTAAAGGCGACCCATGTTGTTCCCCGCGTGATAGTACTAATTACAAGTAGTCTCATGCTTCCACCCCTTGGTAATCTCTCTTACTTACATCTTACGACAGGCAGGGGATACCGTAGGTGTATTCTTCGCCTGCGCCCTCCACCCACAGGGTATTGTTTGTTTGGTCCGCGAGAGCTATTTTATTTCGCTCAAGTCCGCCGGCAAGCCGGTTAGGACCTCTCTATCCGCCACCCGGGACGCGCCTCTCTCCCTGCTACGCGGATTATAGTGGGCCGAGCCCCTAATGTTTATGCAAACCTCACAGCATAGCCATTGTGCAGGCTAGCATTATACTCGTTACTCGTTTCAGTAAGTTTGCATCTCTTAGTACCTAAAAACCCGGGCACTAATTATGCCCCACGGGACCTCTACATCAAATGCCGCTGTCTACGGTTACGTGGTTACTTACATATCGTGCCTTCATGAAATTCAACGAAGTACTTACAGGTTCCGTTTAGGGATATCCGCTGACAAAATGTTATCTTTCAGCCATTCCAGTTGGCACGGATGTTACATTTTTACTCATTCAAAGCCCTTAACATTAAACTGTAAATGCATTTTGCGAATTTTTTAACATGAAACACGGTAAATGCTAATGAACTCCCTACAGAAGAAACTATGTTGAGTAAAATGTATTACTATTCCGGAAACTGAAACAAATGTTCCGTCCCGGATGTTACAGAATTTGTGAACTCACCTTACAGGCAGTGAACTAATATTAAAAATTCAGGTTACTGCCTTAGACAGCATTCATTTTACACACATTGTGTTGATCTGAAAGCTTTAAAAATCCTAATTCTGACATATTAATTTAAAAAATTGAAAAAAAGATTGATTTTATAACTGCTTTATTCATGTTACGGATGTTACATGGAATTTGTCACGGATGTTACATCTGACATGATACATGATATATTAATAAGATTACATTGTATAATTAACAGTTATGCAGTAATAAATTATTAGACCTCTAAATAGAAATCAGAGCAAATTATTTTATTTATTGGATGGAAGAAACCATGGACTGAAGAAAAGGGTAATGTGTGGTGATTATCCAATTTGTAATTATAACATGAATAAGACTTAAAAGACTTTTCTTAACAAATACTACTCCTACAAGCAGACTTTGCTTCCGAAATAAAAAATTCAGGCACTCCTGCTCTTCACAAATATTGCAGCACATTTTCTGTAGCAGTGCCCTTGGTGTTAAAATATTTCCTTGATAATCAAGACAGAAACGAGAAATAGCATGAACTAAAAATCTGAAATTTTCATGCTTAATACAAACACTACATTGTGGGGAGTGTCTTTCTGGTCTCACATGTCTGGGATGCGTTTCAAAGAATTTTGAAAGAGATATCCTTACTTCAGGACGTATCTCCAACAATCGTTGGTAAGCTTCTGCATCATTCATTACAAGGTATCATTTCTGTCTTTCCTCCTTCTTCCCTGTGACTTCATCTTTTACTGCAATGCAGTCTCTTGTGCCAGATGTTTGCCAGCTGATATCATTTTCAAAAAATGATTTCACTGTTTCCAAATCTTCTTTTCAGTATGATCGTCCCCTGTGAGACACTGTAACTTTCGTAACGTGTATGTCTGACTTTGGGAAAGCTTCTTTTAAAAGTTGCCTGACAACAGCCTGTTTTTTGAAGGGCTGAATGACAAAGCCTTACATGCCTTGTGGACAACTTTTCGAAGTGTGCTTGTTGAAGAATATAAGCCTAAAGCTGAAGGATTTAGAGATGTATTGTTCTTTATTGCTTCTGCTTTTTTCCTCCTCCACTCCTGCACCTTCAGTTTAGTCTTTTCTCTCCTCAAATTCAAAAGGTTTTTGTCTTTTTCACATTTGTCTTTACCTTGTTGCCTTTTTAACCTATTCCATTCCCTATTCTTCTCCAAATATGCAGCCCATCTCTATGGATTTTTAGATTTAATTTTAGCTCTCATTTTTGCCATTCTAGGAGCAGACTTTGCAGGTGGCATTATCTACAAGAAAATACATGAGTTTAGACTAAATTATAGGTTATTTTATGTTTCTGTTTACCTACCATTAATTTCAAGGACATTTCATCATAACAAAAAATAAATTATAGATGGAATAAAGAAAATTAATTTCATTTTACTCTGTGACTTAATAAAATCAAATTCTACACATCAGCAATATAATGTAAATCTGTCTGAATTTTCCCGGTTATATGTTGTGTAACATGGATTATAGTTCATAAAGAGACAGCCTTAAACTAAAAGTATCAGTGGTGATAGAAATGTAACATCCGTGACGCCTATTATATTCTTATTTAAACTCAGATATTATCTTTAAGATGGTAGGGTGCAAGTATTTTAATAGAATGTCAACATTTTCTACCTTTGACAGAAACGAATTTAGTTCAATGATATATTTTTAAAAAGTTTCTTCTTTTTTGTCACGGATGTTACACCATGTACATCTGACTACTGGTTTACATTTAATTAATAAATTTGCTCACCTTGGTCTCCAAAATTCAGTGTGTAGAGTCTCAAAACATAAAATCAGCAGTAAACTTCCTGATAATGGAGTTAACAGTTGAACTGTATGTAAATAAGTTCTTCCAACTTCAGTGAATAAAACTGGCCACATACTACCAACTACAACCAGCTACTTCCGTTAGCAATAAAACATATCAAATATATTATTTTTCAAAATATCTAAGCAGAATGCTTAAATTAGAAGTTTTATCTATTCACTGCATGAAAATAGAACATATTTATAAACAAATACTTTTTCCGTAGAATTCCCGCTTTACCTGGAATGGCTGCTTTTTCAGAATCCACAATAGTTAGACCCACTTCTTTTTTTGTCTACAGGATACTGTACAGAATTAAAATGTTCACGACTGTGTGGAGCCACTTCATTTATGTCTAGTCCGGCTCCCTGGCTAAATGGTTAGCGTGCTGGTCTTTGGTCACAAAGGTCCCGGGTTCGATTCCCGGCAGAATCCGGAATTTTAACCATACTGAGTTAATTTAGCTGGCACGGGGCTGGGTGTACGTTGTTTCTTCATCATCATTTTATCCTCATCACGATGCGCAGGTCGCCTATGGGAGTAAAATCAAAAACCAGCATCTGGCGAGCCGAAATTGTCCTCAGACACTCCCGGCACTATAAGCCATCCGCCATTTCATTTCATTTATGTCTAGACAACTAAAGCTACTGCAAAGCTTTATGTGTTTGCAAGTATAAACTTTTTTATTTAATAAGTATTCAATGTTTTTCGGACAGATTATATTGTACAAAGTTAAGCAGAATTGTTCGGAGTGACAAAAAAACAAATAAATCATTAAACTTTCCGTTTTCATGCTCAAATGTTTCAGGATTAAACAATAATACTTTTTATTAGTTTTGCCCAACTGAGGAGCGCATGTAAACTTATTTAGCACAACGTTTCTTCTTGTCTTCCCAAAATCTCTTCATCCTTTCACTGTGTTTTTTTTCGTTTTTCCCTCCATCCTGTAGCTTGTATTTTAACTTGGCTTAAAGCTGTAAAATAACAGCCAGGAAACATTTGAGGCAGCCCCTAAGGCTCAATACCTTAGTTGTATCCCTGAGACTGACTTCGATCGATCTCCCCACTGTCTTCAATAATAATAGTAATTACCCGTAAATCCCGGATTTTTATGCAGTAACAGGTTAGATTGCAAAATAATTTGGTTAGTAGAACGTGTCGGCCACCCGCTCTTTCGTAATGTAGCAAGGGTAACATAAATCGTAGGGGTTCTGATGGGCCGTACCCCTAATGTCTAAGCAATCCGCATAGCATAATCGTTGTGAAGGTAGACTATATTGCTGCTCGCTTCAGTAACTTCGCATTCTAACCTATTAATGCATGGAAGTCCGGACTCTACGTAATTAGACTATTATTATTCTTAAAACTCTGTATTTCAACCTCAGGCTATATTCGCCCTGAGAATTCTGATTTAGGAAGTTTCCATGAAGGATTCTCGGTCTATCTTATTTGGAATATGTCTCTCTCATCGTGGTGAGTCAAGATCAAGCACTCGGCGGCACAGATGGTCTTAGAACATTCTACTCTGGTATATTTACTCTGACTTGATATCGACCTCGACTGATAAGTGGGTTTACACAGGTGAAAAGCTCTTCCCATGCGTTTAGTCCGATATTTCACGGCTACTTTCTTTGATTCATTACAGGAAATAAGCTCTCCTATATACTTAAAATTATTAATATAACAAACAAGGCAGCCAGAATTATCCGGCCGGACAAACAAACACAGTTACTTCTCATATCAATTCTAACAAACCGAGAATATCAATATGAATTGAAGGGACGGGATTGTAATATAGCAGTTCGGAGACGATTTTCCAGCGAGCAATCACAGGGACTTTGACCACAACATTAGGGACTTAATGAGAGCGTTTGACGAGTATTAACAGTCGCAAAGGATCAATCGTTTGTTTCCTACCAGTTAGGCAAACCATTCACCACTGATGTGTATGCCACTGAGAGGCCAGCCTATATTCCATTCACTCGGACGATTAATGTGAAATACCAAGGAAGGGACACACTGTATGCACAGTGGGGAGCGTGAGTGAGTTTAGAATAGTAATAATAATATGGCATGATAGCGTATGGCACAACTAAGTATTTTTACAGTAAGGAATGCTTATCTAAAAATCTTAAAATATGGCACTAAAAACAACGGCGAAACTAGAAACTCTCTACGCAGCTCTGGACTATAATTTAGATAAACTGGAAGTTATAGAAGGAAGAATCACGAGAAAAAGCCTAGGTCCAATGAAGATAACAGTACAATGCAAATTAAGAAGGGCAATAAGAAAATATGACAGAACATAGAAAATGTAACAGAGGCAATAACAAAAAGGAGAGTACTATTATTTGGACATGTCTACAGAATGGGATGGTATTCAGTTTCCTTTGGGAGAAAAAGTCAAAAAACGAGCTGGATACAGGAAGTCAAGAAAGATTTAGAGACAAAGAAAAAATAAGAGAAGAGGAAGGTATAGAAAGAGAGATTAGCCGGGCTGAGTGGCTCAGACGGTTGAGGCGCTGGCCTTCTGACCCCAACTTAGCAGCATGAATCCTCGCTCAGACCGGAGGTATTTGCAGGTGCTCAAATACTCAGGCTCGTATCGGTAGATTTGCTGGCACGTATAAGAACTCCTGCGGGACAACATTCCGGCACCTTGCTGTCTCCGGAAAGCGTCAAAGTAGTTAGTGGGACGTAAAACAATAACATTATTAATATTATTAGAAAAATAAATTTTAAGACTAAAGTTTTAATGTTAATCATGTTATTTACTTTACGTCCCGCTAACTACTTTTACGGTTTTCGGAGACGCCGAGGTGCCGGAATTTAGTCCCGAAGGAGTTCTCTTACGTGCCAGTAAATCTACCGACATGAGGCTGGCGTATTTGACAACGTAAACAGAGTTTTAATAATGGAAGATTTCCAAGGAAAGATGAAAAGGAAACCCGGTCCAATGTGGGCTGAGGAGAGAAGAATAAGGCACAGTGTAATGATGAACGAATACTGGAAAGAACGGAAGAAGAAACAACAAGGAAGGATGCATTTCATTATTATTATTATTATTATTATTATTATTATTATTATTATTATTATTATTATTATTATTATATTATTGGAATCCTTTCTGAGAATATTCAAACAGCACTTATCCAGCTAAACCTTTTCGAAAGAAACTGCAGAAAAAAATCGATTTGTATCTTTCGAGAAGACCAAATTTATAACTAACATTGGAAATTCACCATTCACCTAGTGCTAATAACAGTTCATGGAAAAAATGCACAAAGTTTTGATACTTGACGCAAGTATTCAAATTAACAGTCCAGACAAATAAGCAAATAAATCAGGAGCAAGGAAATTAGAACAAGCTTACCAATTCACGAAGGTTACCTATAATAAGAAGAACCTATCCATCAAAAATAAAATCAGGCACTACAACATGGTAATTACACCAGAATGTCTCTATGCTACAGAGTGTATGCTCTCCATGAAAACAGGAGAAATAGAAGAACTAGAGAAGACGGAAATAACAAATCTACGAAAAATATGGTGCCCATTGAAGGATGAAAATGGGAAGTTCAGACGCAGGAATAATTAAGACCTCTACAAAAATTAAAAAAAACTGAAGGTATGTCTGATACGATCAGGAAGAGAAGAGTTAGGTTCTTTTGCTTTATAACGAGGATGGATAATGCCAGGCTCACAGAACAAGTGTTTAATCGTGTTTACCAGAGTAAGAATGGTAATCAGAGGAAATGATCTTAAAATATTCAAATGTACTTTTAATCATTGTTCCACCTATTCAATATATTACATTCATTTGAACATTCTGACATACATTATAAATCATAATTCTTATTGGGACATGTTTCGCCCTGTATTACGGGCAGCATCAACCTGTACATCGTCCTCAAAATCATAAACCATCGGGGATGAGCTACAGGCTGATGATGCCCGTAATACATGTGTCAATAAGGAATATGATTTATAATGTAGAATTCATAGTGTTCAAATGAATATAATGTACTGAATAGGTGGAATACATTTCTAAAAATCAATTTGAATTTTAAAATTATACAGAAATTCAATACGGACCAATAATTACATGTAATCAGAGGATATGGCAGCAGATACAATACAGGACAGAACCTTTAGGAGATTGATACGAAATGTGAAGAGTTTCCAGGAGAGATAAAAGATGAATAATAATAATAATAATAATAATGTTACAAATTACATTTGACAAGAAAGAACTCATGACAAACATTAACGATGTTGCAAAATATACACTGACTGACAGAGCAAATGCAACACCAAGAAGGAGTGGTTCGAAAAGGATGAAAGTTGGGGAAAAAACAGAGACGGCACGGACGAATAATTGATGTTTATTTCAAATCGATATGCAGGTTACACAATGCGCACGGCATCGACTCAGTAGGATGTAGGACCACCGCGAGCGGCGATGCACGCAGAAACACGACGAGGTACAGAGTCAATAAGAGTGCGGATGATGTCCTGAGGGATGGTTCTCCATTCTCTGTCAACCATTTGCCACAGTTGGTCGTCCGTACGAGGCTGGGGCAGAGTTTGCAAACGGCGTCCAATGAGATCCCACACGAGTTCGATTGGTGAGAGATCCGGAGAGTACGCTGGCCACGGAAGCATCTGTACACCTCGTAGAGCCTGTTGGGAGATGCGAGCAGTGTGTGGGCGGGCATTATCCTGCTGAAACAGAGCATTGGGCAGCCCCTGAAGGTACGGGAGTGCCACCGGCCGCAGCACATGCTGCACGTAGCAGTGGGCATTTAACGTGCCTTGAATACGCACTAGAAGTGACGTGGAATCATACGCAATAGCGCCCCAAACCATGATGCCGCGTTGTCTAGCGGTAGGGCGCTCCACAGTTACTGCCGGATTTGACCTTTCTCCACGCCGACGCCACACTCGTTTGCGGTGACTATCACTGACAGAACAGAAGCGTGACTCATCGGGGAACACGACGTTCCGCCATTCCCTCATCCAAGTCGCTCTAGCCCGGCACCATGCCAGGCGTGCACGTCTATGCTGTGGAGTCAATGGTAGTCTTCTGAGCGGACGCCGGGAGTGCAGGCCTCCTTCAACCAATCGACGGGAAATTGTTCTGGTCGATATTGGAACAGCCAGGGTGTCTTGCACATGCTGAAGAATGGCGGTTGACGTGGCGTGCGGGGCTGCCACCGCTTGGCGGCGGATGCGCCGATCCTCGCGTGCTGACATCACTCGGGCTGCGCCTGGACCCCTCGCACGTGCCACATGTCCCTGCGCCAACCATCTTCGCCACAGGCGCTGCACCGTGGACACATCCCTATGGGTATCGGCTGCGATTTGACGAAGCGACCAACCTGCCCTTCTCAGCCCGATCACCATACCCCTCGTAAAGTCGTCTGTCTGCTGGAAATGCCTCCGTTGACGGCGGCCTGGCATTCTTAGCTATACACGTGTCCTGTGGCACACGACAACACGTTCTACAATGACTGTCGGCTGAGAAATCACGGTACGAAGTGGGCCATTCGCCAACGCCGTGTCCCATTTATCGTTCGCTACGTGCACAGCACAGCGGCGCATTTCACATCATGAGCATACCTCAGTGACATCAGTCTACCCTGCAATTGGCATAAAGTTCTGACCACTCCTTCTTGGTGTTGCATTTGCTCTGTCAGTCAGTGTATTATTTTTTTTTTGCTAGGGGCTTTACGTCGCACCGACACAGATAGGTCTTATGGCGACGATGGGATAGGGAAGGCCTAGGAGTTGGAAGGAAGCGGCCGTGGCCTTAATTAAGGTACAGCCCCAGCATTTGCCTGGTGTGAAAATGGGAAACCACGGAAAACCATCTTCAGGGCTGCCGATAGTGGGATTCGAACCTACTATCTCCCGGATGCAAGCTCACAGCCGCGCGCCTCTACGCGCACGGCCAACTCGCCCGGTGCAAAATATATTAAATATGAATTATGCAAAAATAAGAAAGTAAAAAAAAAATAAGTACCTTAGAGAAATAATTCAGCCTAATGATATTTTAAAATAAGCAAACAAAACAAGATCGCAAGAAATGGAAGTAATTTATCAATTAACTAACGATATTTACAACAAAAAAAAACCGATGTCATTAAAACCGAAAACTTCTAAAAATTTTTGATGACGCTGAGATAAGTAAGGGCTGAGATTAAGCAAGTAGCAGCTGTGGTCTGAGGAGTTACATGGTGTGAAAAAAAATGGACGGCCGCACAAAACAATCTTCCAGGGATAAAGCGAGTCATAGTTCAAATGTCACCGTGCAGTTTCACGTCACCTAATGTACTGGAAACACCCTCAGTAGTTATAAATATCTGTTTACTTATTACTTTCCCAAACCACATTTTAATAAAACTATTTACCATATGGCACATAGTGATACGATGTCCTTGATCTGAATTTTGTATATTCAAATATCAATTCTTGGTACTTAAAATATTTTACTCCTTATACTACTATTTTCTCTATAGTTATGCTGGCACAGTTATTATCCTTTCTCTAATCTTGCCACAATTATGTTTTGAAAGATAATTTCAATAATACAATTATCTTCAAGAAACAATTGTTTCTGGAATATGAATATACTGTCCTGTGCAAATACACGTAAACTGATGAACATATTTTCATTTCCTATCAGTATTATATTTGTATATCCTATAATCACCCCCATAAAACTAAGGAATATACATGAGTAAAATAAAAGGTCACAGATCTCATCCTTGCGGAAAACGTTGTTAATAGTAAGACCCGTGTTTATTTATGATGATTCCGTTATTCTGGTTCAATGGTTCCATCGCACTGGCAAGTTTCGGGCCGTGGTTACACCAATGACTACAGGTAGCAGAGTCCTAAATTAAGATAAAGGAAGCTGGAGTCATGTCTGGTAACAACCTCATTAAAACACGCGGTCGGGAGGATTCCCTGCCTAATTTAGTCTCAAGACAGAGTATCAGGTGCCCCAAAAGAGGCAAATACTTTTCCAAGCAAGGAGAAGCTCCACCACTTCTTTTTCTTTCTCTTTCGTTTTGGAATATCTTCTCGCATTCTATTATTCTTCTCTTCTTCTTGTTCTTCTCATTGCCGCTGACTAATGAGGGACGAAGACCTCATCATTACTGGCGTCTTCTCATTGAAACTTGGGAGCGGGGGGGGGGGGTAGTTAAGGTCGCGTAAGAAGAGAATACTTGTTAGTCCTTATACATTACGTGGAGAAGAAAAGAACTGAAGCTATTGCTGTCGTCGGGTCTCAATCACGTAACCCCTCCGGTAGGTTAGCCGATTTCCTATACAACACACTGTTTAAAATGTTAAATCGTCATGTTTAAATCGAATATTATATTATTCAGATGGAAGTAATATTACCAAAATTTGAATTCTCACATTAAATATAATATACCAGATGGACCGGGAGAGTTGGCCGTGCGGTTAGCGGCGCGCGGCTGTGAGCTTGCATTCGGAAGATTGTGGATTCAAATCCCACTGTCGGTAGCCCTGAAGATGATTTTCCGTGGTTTCCCATTTTCACACCAGGCAAATGCTGGTGCTGTACCTTAATTAAGGCCACGGCCGCTTCCTTTCAACTCCTACGGCTTTCCTATCCCATCGTCGCCGTAAGACCTATCTGTGTCGGTGCGACGTAAAGCCGGATGGTTCAGCAGCCCCTTGCGATTTATTTGTGTGCATCCCGCCGCTTTACTATAATTCTGAAATACATCAGTTCCTCTCCCTAATACGGGGTTGTACAGAGTGTTGATGATGATTGTTATTAAAGGCGTCTAACAGCTAGGTCTTAGGCCCACACTGTGTTCAGAAACAGCGTGAATCGGGTATGTGAGCGTTAGACACTTGGTCATGCTGATAAATTATGTTAAAGACATAATTCGATATCTCAGACTTACGACTTAATTCCTGTTGTTCCTCGTGGAACATAGGGCATCAAAAAAGCATTTTCATCTGGTCCTGCTGACAGCCCGCCCCTTTACCTCACTCCAGGTCTTGCCTTCTTCCATCGCTTCCATGTGAACAGATCTTCGCCATGTCTGCTTGGGGGTCTCTCTCTCTCTCTCTCTCTCTCTCCCCCTCTCCCTAGGTTCCAGTCCAGCGCCTCCCACTCTCAATTGCTTCATTCCCTTTCCTCAGGGTATGCCCGATCCATAACAGACTTCACATTACTTCGGAAGATGCGGAGTTTGGTCCTGATAGCTTCTTCCACATCGCATAGAGCCGAACATAACTGTAGCCCCATCATGGGTGGTCAATTCCCCAAACTCGTTCCATCTAACCTTACTTAATCCTAAGATGGTCAGGCCATGCATGCCACCATCTGTCGTAGTCTTCCCCTTTCCCGCAGAGTCCTCACACTCCATAATCCAATTTTCTTACCTTTTTCAAGCCAAAAGTCGTCATCTTTGGGTGAGCCAGGTTTCTCTTTGACGATGTTTCTGTAATGGTCTAATTTAAGGTTGAGCGAGTTATTAGGGCACAGCACCCGAGCCTGGTGGAGGGGCTGCCACCTTAAGCTTCCATGCATGTCTCCCTTAAGGGGCCCATTTACAGGCGAGGGGGTTGGCGAGCCGGTTCGTGACCTTAGTTCGACAGCTAAGCCAGCGAACCCGACCGGTTCGCCAACCCGTCAGTGTGTGTATGGCCACTACCTGACCGGCTCACTGTGGTTTCGTCTGTAGCTTAATTTGGTTTCTGTGTGAGTTAATTAGGCCTACCTCGAATAACAATGAGTTTTGAGGAGAATAAGCAGTTCCAGGAAGAATTTATTGAAATGTACCGGACGAGTCCTGGAGCTTTCCCATCCTTGCGTCACGCAATACCTTCCATGTGTTAGTGCGACATTCAAACACTAATAATAATAATAATAACAATAACAGTAATAGTAATAATAGCAATATGAAGAAGAATCCGTGGTCTCCCGATACCCTCCTTCAAATATTATTAGCCTATAGACCATTCTGCTATGACATATATGCCTCTCGCGCCTCTCCACTTAAGTTGTTAACACTGTAAGTATCATACATTACTACGGTAGTGAAATTTTCAGTATTTCATAATTAGTGGTGAAATAACATTTCCCAAACTAATCACTTTCAAAAGAATATTACGTTTGTTATATAAAAACGATCTTATAATACATCACAATCAAAATTGTGTAGGCCCACTTACGTTCAAATATTCCGACTGCAACGTATCTAAGATTGCCGAACACGTCTCAGGAATGATTTTTCCAAGTAGCTGAGGAGATATTACACTGCTAAATTTCAGGTCTTCATAATTTCTCCCTGTCACTAGAAATCGTAATGTTACAATTAACCTTTCTCCAGCACTGATGGTGTCTCTCATGTGCGTCACCTGTTTCTCTATGTTTGGCCGAATCAACTCCAACAATTCGCAAAAACTGTCGCTATCCATATCCAGAATGTTCTTATCTGCAGGTTCTTGTACGCACAGAGTTCTTAATAGGCCGACGTGTGAAAATCGTGGTTTATCTCTCAACCCTTCCTTCATCCACACACGTTTCTTCTTCTTTACTTCATCAATGTACAAATTCTGCAACAGCTACAGCCACTTTGGAATGCTTTCGTTGGGCCATAACAAAAACTTTTTGCTAGTGGCCTTACGTCACACCGACACAGATAGGTCTTATGGCGACGATGGGATAGAAAAGGCCTAGGAGTTGGAGGGAAGCGGCCGTGGCTTTAATTAAGGTACAGTCCAAGCATTTGCCTCGTGTGAAAATGGGAAACCAAGGGAAAACCGTCTTCAGGGCTGCAGATAGTGGGATTCGAACCCACTATATCTATAACAGAAACTAGGCTATGCACATACTATTTGCAATACAGACTGGCGGACTGGTCCGCCAACGGGTTCGCCAGTGTATGGTCACCGTCGAGCCAGTCGGGTTCGGGGTGTGGATTTTATACATGGACGGGCTCGCCAACCGGCTCGACTGTGAATGGGCCCCTTTAGCCTTTAGCAGTGGTTTCCCTCTTCATTTAACCCAAAAAGGAAGGGATGCTCCTCCACCTCAGCTGCAGTTAAGAACTTCACCAGAACCCTGTTAGCCGTTACTTTTCAGGGTTCCTGTACGACCTTCACAGCAACCGTAGCGGTCCTGGGGCACACAAGGTCCCCACTGTACTTCGCCCTTACAAGGCTATCCCCTACTTCATACTGTTGCCAGTCCTCCACAACGCGGACGAATTCGAACGGGCTTTGCGAGGTGGTGCTGCTAAATCTGTACGTGGCTGAACACCAGCAGTGAAACTTCGATAAGAGAGGGGTTTGAATACACACCTCCGAGCTGACAAGATCGCTCCAAAGCAAGTGCGCTACGGTGAATACAACGATGTGCTTGTGTCTGATGTTGATTCTCTCTCAAGCCGTCCGTAAATCAAATAGTGATTTAGCAACATGGGTGCGCACAGCCCATTTGAATTCGCACGTCAATTGATCTGATTGGTTAACTTCAGCAACTGATGAAGTGATAACGGTGCGAGATTATCGAATTACTTCCTTCAAATAATTTATCAGTATGACCAACGTTATAGCGCTTATATGCCCGGTTCACGTTCTTTGCGACCACCTTGTATAACGAGATGTGCGTTCACGGACTAGAAGACAGCACAAATCGTGAGCACCGTCCACTATCATAATTACCACCGCACCCCTGCCAAGTGAGCTACTGCGAGGTTTGATATACTGAGAGCGGTTTCCAGCCTACACATAGAGCCCTGCATAGATGCGGATATCCGTGAAGTTAGTGTCTTGGTGGGTACAACCTGTATGGCAGTGCGGATAATTTCTAAATAATAACGTTTATTGATTTTCACTCAGGTATACTCTTAATTTTCCTCGTGATTAGGCGATCCTTGACAGTGGTATGGGGGGAATGTTGATATATAAGGAGCCTTAGGCCATGAAGCCGTAAATCTGACCTGGGCCTACCTAGCTCCTGGCCGCATTAATGGAAGAAAGGAACGAACAAAAATCAAAACGTCGGTGGTTGTCGCAAGAGAAAACCCCTCAAACTTGTGACTGTAGGAGTTCTGGTGCCAGGTGTCAGGCCTATTGTATTATGTTAACAGATCTGTCAGTTTCAATACCTGGAGTGTAATACAATGTAGTTAAATATTTACAATATCCGCGAATAACCACTCGCGGATACGCATGCGGAGCGGATGCTCTACCCATACACTACCTGTTCCTGGTCTGTGTGTGCACCTCCTATTGTAAGGTGCACATATTATTCGTATCTGTGCTCGTTTTACGGGTTCCTTCGGGGTACTCTCGCGGCGTTCGCGATTCCTGCTGTCTTCTAGCTCGTAAATACACTGACTGACAGAGCAAATGCAACACCAAGGAGTGGTCAGAACTTTATGCCAATTGCAGGGTAGACTGACGTCACTGAGGTATGCTCATGATGTGAAATGCGCCGCTGTGCTGCGCACGTAGCGAACGATAAACGGGACACGGCGTTGGCGAATGGCCCACTTCGTACCGTGATTTCTCAGCCGACAGTCATTGTAGAACGTGTTGTCGTGTGCCACAGGACACGTGTATAGCTCAGAATGCCAGACCGCCGTCAACGGAGGCATTTCCAGCAGACAGACGACTTTACGAGGGGTATGGTGATCGGGCTGAGAAGGGCAGGTTGGTCGCTTCGTCAAATCGCAGCCGATACCCATAGGGATGTGTCCACGGTGCAGCGCCTGTGGCGAAGATGGTTGGCGCAGGGACATGTGGCACGTGCGAGAGGTCCAGGCGCAGCCCGAGTGACGTCAGCACGCGAGGATCGGCGCATCCGCCGCCAAGCGGTGGCAGCCCCGCACGCCACGTCAACCGCCATTCTTCAACATGTGCAAGACACCCTGCCTGTTCCAATATCGACCAGAACAATTTCCCGTCGATTGGTTGAAGGAGGCCTGCACTCCCGGCGGAACGTCGTGTTCTCCGATGAGTCACGCTTCTGTTCTGTCAGTGATAGTCACCGCAGACGAGTGTGGCGTCGGCGTGGAGAAAGGTCAAATCCGGCAGTAACTGTGGAGCGCCCTACCGCTAGACAACGCGGCATCATGGTTTGGGGCGCTATTGCGTATGATTGCACGTCACCTCTAGTGCGTATTCAAAGCACGTTAAATGCCCACCGCTACGTGCAGCATGTGTTGCGGCCAGTGGCACTCCCGTACCTTCAGGGGCTGCCCAATGCTCTGTTTCAGCAGGATAATGCCCGCCCACACACTGCTCGCATCTCCCAACAGGCTCTACGAGGTGTACAGATGCTTCCGTGGCCAGCGTACTCTCCGGATCTCTCACCAATCGAACATATGCGGGATCTCATTGGACGCCGTTTGCAAACTCTGCCCCAGCCTCGTACGGACGACCAACTGTGGCAAATGGTTGACAGAGAATGGAGAACCATCCCTCAGGACACCATCCGCACTCTTATTGACTCTGTACCTCGACGTGTTTCTGCATGCATCGCCGCTCGCGGTGGTCCTACATCCTACTGAGTCGATGCCGTGCGCATTGTGTAACCTGCATATCGGTTTGAAATAAACATCAATTATTCGTCCGTGCCGTCTCTGTTTTTTCCCCAACTTTCATCCCTTTCGAACCACTCCTCCTTGGTGTTGCATTGTCACTGTCAGTCAGTGTACATACCTCGTTGTACTACCTCTGCTCTGGGAGAGGGACCGATTTATTTCAGAGTTGTAGTAAACGCGGCGGGATGCATAAATCAATCACAAGGGGCCGGTATGTAAGGATAACGTGACGCTACCTCAGTGGAAGGGCAAATGGTGTAAGAATCGTTCTGGAGCTGAAATTGAAAATATGGTTCTTGAGAGAATAAGGAACATTTCAGGAATTTTCCTGCCTGAGAGTATGATGGTCCTGTATGTAGTGATATTTGGGTTTCGGTAACCGAGATTGACAGCTGCCAACAGATAAAAAGACATTCATGGAAGGTGGAGAATGGAGACAATTAATCGGTAGAATATCATTTTTCAATAACTAGAATTCGGATTTTAGACAGGAATAGGTGAGAATGCAAACTTATTGAAGAGAGTAACACGTACACACTAGCCTCTGCAATACTGCATAAACACAGGGATTCGTCCATCCGAACCCCTTGAATTTATGTTACTCTTGCCACATTACGGAAGAGCGGCCTAGTCGTCATCTCCTAACAACCGAATTACTTTGGATTCTAACCTGTTACTGTCTAAAAGTCAGGACTTTATTAATAACGGATGGATTAAGCGAGAACAGCTAGGTTTTCCTACCGAGGAACATGCGAACAGAAGTGATTTCTAGACTCCGGACGGACAAGTGACGCGAAATGAACCCATCAAGATTGGCCAATCGGATCATTAACTACGTTCAGGACAAGAAAATCGAAGGAGCCTGGTTCACTGAGGCAGAAAGAGATCTCGAAGAACTGGAGGTCACACGTAATGACATAGCTTTGAGCGTGCCCCCACTCAAGAAGAAGCTTTTAGCAAGCTGTGGTTTCCAGGTAAAGCCAAAACTAAAAGCAGGAAAGGCATGAACACAGGACAGAAGGGAACAACACCGAGAAGGAATGTGGAGGTACGGAGAAAATGTCAAAACCCGCAGAAGATGGTTCAAATGATGTGGTCCATGTATGGCCGAAATGAGATATATGTGTGAAATACATTGTAATTCAATAGGAAACCAAAGGTAAAAAACCAGAGAAATGAACTAAAGATCGAAACACAATCAAGAAATGTAGAGATGATGATGTACAAGAGTTCTTGATTACACTGATCGTGATGTCTTCCAAAATACTGTAGTAAGCATTTTGACAGCTAGCGTAGGTAGCCCGCCTCGTGGCCACAATCGTTAAGGCGTTGAAGTCTTAGCGGTCTGAACCCGAAATTAGCCGGTTCGAGTCCCGTTGGTCGAAATCATTTTTACTATCAGAATGTTGGCCGACAGGTTAGGACAGGTGGTGTCATACAATTTCTAATCAATAGATTGCGTGCCAAAAGCCTGGATTAAATTCCAAACCTCTCCGCAGTGCCCATATGGAGTGAGGTCATATGACGCTGTTCATGGTGATTCGTCCGTCGGATGGAGACGTTAAGCCTCGAGCAGACTTCTTGGTGCTCTTCCTTCCTAGTATCATATATCACGTCATTCATTTCATCTTACTAACTCCTCTGATGAGGGCGACATGAGGAAGGGCATCCGGTCATTAAAATGCGCCTCTCCAGATTCATCTGACCTCACCTCAACACCCGACCCCGTAGAGAAATGGGACAAACAAACATCTAGCGCAGGGAGGGTACGTATACTGCCTGTCTGGTTGGATAGAAGTAGGGGTATGGTTGCCATAGAAACATGACCGCACCCACTGCGGTCGCCATGGAGACGTGCCTGCTGTCCACTTGGAGTTGCCAGACCTTCCACTTCTCAGCAACAGCACTACGGTAGCCCCTTCCTCCAGCGCTACCTTTTAATATTAGAACTATAATTCCGCATGCATTCGAGATGTCCCAAGCACATTTGGACGTATTGCCTCTGCTACCGAATTGCAGCCCATTTACAGCCCTATTGTCCGGCCGTATGGTGTAGTGCTGCCTGATGCACTATTCATAAACGTATCCTTTTCTCGGTGTTAGCTTCTGCCGCCTGACCTGTAACCTTTTCAAAGCGTATCCTATGGTGTAGCCCCACAGCGTGTGCTAGGGTTGGCAGCAGCTTTTTTCAAGTTTTCCTTGTAGCTTTTGGGCAGTTAATGAAGTGTTCTGCATGTGATTGCTCTAGTTTTTGCAGTCGATGAGAAAAGTGTACTTAAAAATTAAAATAACTAACGGCTTCAGAAATGTAATGTTAAATGACAGTTGAGAGGATGCGGCAGTGGTGCTACCACATTTAAACAATTTGAAGGAAATGGCGACACATTTCCGGTTGGGAAAATGAAATGATCATCAATATATCAATGTTTCTCTGTCACTACCGTCCATCACATGTGGCTAATTTTAGATGACCTCCAGCCATAACACAAACTGCACGGTTGCCAGGTAACACTGCCTCGTCATCAATCCATACCTTACATCACAGCTTGCACGGTTGCCAGGTAACACTGCCTCGTCATCAATCCATACCTTACATCACAGCTTGCACGGTTGCTGGGTAACACTGCCTTATCATCAATCCATACCTTACATCACAGCCTGTACGGTTGCTAGGTTACACTTCCGACACACATTTTGTTACAAGACACTGTTTCGTTTCCGATTACGCCCAGCTCTAAGAGATATTTATGTCAAGTTTTTATTGCAGTGACACATGCGTTATATATCATTGGATTAAGGAAAACTTACTATTCAAGGAAGTACAACTAATAATATATACTTTACGTCTCACCGACAGATAGCTCTTATGACGAAACTGTGATAGGAAAAGGCTAGAAGTGGGAAGGAAGCGATACACGGGATTAATTAAGATACAGCGCCGGCATTTGCCTGGTGTGAAAATGGGAAACCACGGAAAACCATCTTCAGGCTGCCGATACTGGGGTTCACAGCCACTATCTCCCGAATGCAAACTGATAGCTGCGTGACTTCAAGGAAGTTTATTAAAATCCTAACAGAATTAAATCAACGGCACCATACATTTGAATTTTAAACTGTATTTTTGCATGGTCTGCTTGAGCTGAGCTGAGAAATTTCGGCGACTTCAATAATACCAAGGGCGTGCACTCAAGATAAGTGCGGGTCTCGTATTCCTGCCACTTGTACCCTTACCTGTAGCTAGCTTTCCACTTAGCTCTAATGACCCATCCATTTTATGGCTGACTGCCTTCCCCTACACCTTGTTAAGTGAAAAAGAGAGAGGAAGGGGCTAAGCTAAATCTTCGTCTAAAACAGTTAACAGAGTCTTCAGGACAGGATATCATGAAATTCCACGTTGAGAGATACATTCACGCGCAAGGTCGATCCCTAATGGGAGATATTCTTCACAGATAGCAGATCTTTCCGTTTAGGTTCGAAAAGTATAATAATAATAATAATAATAATAATAATAATAATAATAATAATAATAATAATAATGTATCCATTTTATACCTTATCCAAAATACATTTGAAAATACGCAGTAGGGTATTATAGATTTTCCATTCATGAACAAATATTTAGAATGTAAGTTTATTTTCTATGATCCATCGTTTCACATCTTTTAAGTTGATATTTTGTTTTTAAGTGTGTCAATTCTGAGGGAAACTTGTTCAAGGATTTAGGAACTGCAACTCGTAGTGTCCTGTACATTTGTTCGAAAAATTATTATTAATACTGAATTTCTCCTCAATTTTCGCTGATTTTTTCGTAGGAAAGTAGCTTGGTGATACCGTAATTATTCTCCTCCAAACATTCGACTGCCTCTTCTTGAAATAGGGTGCGTATTGTTGTGTTTTCTGGTAGACCCTCGTAAGAATCACAGTGAGCAAGATGATCCCTCAATGAATAGAATGATTGCTATTCGTTTAACAGGACGATCACGTCGCCCCTCTGGTTTGGTGACCTGTTAATCCCTATGCTGTACTGAGAATAACTGCACATCATAACTAGTGGGTTTTATCTCATAAGCTGCACTGAACACTGGCGGGCATTACAAGAGAAAAACGGCTCGTATGTGCTGCTTATTTGTCGGAGATAATCCTATTTAATTATCGGAGCATTCTTCAGCATTACACCGAGCTCCTTCTGCGTTCAGTTTTAAAATAAACAAAACCAGTTCGCTCAATAATTATTGTACAACTATCCGTGAAACTCAGAGCTTATGAGTAAGTTTTGAAAACGCATTTTGTGATCAACAATTAAGTTCATATCAGGAAACTTCATTTTAAATTATGAAATACTTTCTCTCATTATTATTTTTTTTTGATTCGTTGTGCCCAGCTGTGGAGCGCGTTTAAACTTATTTTGCACAATGTTTCTTCTTCTTTTCTTCCCAATATCTCTTTTTCACTGTGTTCCTTTCTGCGTGTTTCTGTCCAGCCTGTATTTTTTCTTGTTGGTTTCTCTGCAAATTTATGTTTGTTTACTAAGCTTTCTCTCATTATTATTATTATTATTATTATTATTATTATTATTATTAGCTTTATGCCGCACCGGTACAGATAGATCTTATGGCGATGGTGGAATAGGAAAAGAACCAGGAGTGGGAAGGAAGCGGCCATGGCTTCAATTAAAGTAGAGCCCCGGAATTTGCCTAGTGTGAAAATGGGAAACCAGTGGAAAAACCACTTTTCGGGCTGCCAACAATGGTATTACAACCCACTATCTCGCGAATGTAAGCTGATAGCTACGCGACGCGAACCACGCAGCTACAAAAAGGTACTTTTCTTTGATTACTTCTTTTCGTTCCATATCTTTTTTTTACTACTTGAATGCGGGTGGTTGTCGATTCTTTCCTTCAAATGTACGTCGATAGATCCTTTTGTCAACCTGTTTCCGCCCTTCGGAAGTATATGCCTACGGAATAATCTTCTTTATTATTATCATTATCTAATTTTCTGTTCAAAATTAGCGTTTCTGACCCTTAAAGGTATTCTGGTATGATGAATATTGCAATATCTTCGTTCTGTGTGCATATAATCATCATCATCATCATCCCTTTATCTCGTTATCCTATGATTGCATTTATTGAATAAAATCAGTTGAAGAAAGTAAAAATGTTTACATTAGGGCACAGCTATGAGAGCCTCCGTGACTCAGGAGGCAACGCACCGGCCTCTCACAGCTGGGTTCCTTGTTTCAAATCCCGGTCACTCCATGCGAGATTTGTGGAGTTACAAAGCAGAGGTGGGGCAGGTTTCTCTCCGGGTACTCCGGTTTTGCCTGCCATTTTTCATTCCAGCAACACTCTCCAATATCATCTCCTCTGTAAGTCATTAAACATTTCCCTTGAGGACTGTTCCAGGCTTCCCTATCCTCGCCACTAGATGGGTCTTCATTCATTCCAGTCGATTGATTGGAAACAGGCAGTGGATTTTCATGTTTCACATCGCTGTGTGTTTGTCAACAAACTGCACCTGCTCCACTGCTGTACTGTGTTTCTATTCGCTAAACCTGTTGTTATTGCTTCATTTGCCCTGAGCCTTCGGGTTTACACTGGAGGTGTTCTCGTGGTATTTCGGCTTGCCGTAACTGCTTTAGCAGATTGGCCCTTAAAATGTGGGATCTATGCAGCAATCATGGCAAAGACTGTCCAATGCATCTTTGGAACTGAACGGCATGATTGGCTGTACTAGGTATTATAAGCATCCTGCATAACTCACCTCGGTGGGCTGCTCCAATCTTTACCAGATAGCGTTCCCCTCAGCTACCTGCTGCCGCCGCTCCCTCTCTAGGTCATAACACTTAAACTTTATTTTCAATTTCGTGCTACATCTATTCCCTAGAATGTCTGTGCATTATTCTTGCCAGAGTGAGAGAGAGTTAAATGATCCGTACACACCGCAGTCCGCCATGTTGAATACGTAACACGCCGGCCCAACTGCCGAAGGTATGGAAATTGAAGGTGTGCTATATCACTCAGAGGAAGAAGAACGTTCGTACCCCAGTTCGGTAACAAAATATACATACACAAGGAAATGCTATAGTTCCAAATTAGCAATACAACATTTAATCAGTAAAGAATCACAGGAAGCAACACACTGTTGAAAATTACCTAGGGATATGCGCTACGAATTTTAGGTAAACAAAATATAATAAAGTATGAGAATATATTGATTTTTAATCCTAAAATTTACAATCATTTTCTTTATCATCGTTATCTGGTCGATTAGATTAGCAGTTTTTTTTTTTTTTTTTTTACCACTACGTGCTCTAATGTGAGTCTATGCAGAGTTTCACTAAAGCTCTCTTCCAACTCGTTGGCTGAATGATCAGCGAACTGGCCTTCGGTTCAGAGGGTCCCGGGTTCGATTCCCGGCCGAGTCGGGGATTTTAACCTTCATTGGTTAATTCCAACGGATCGGGGGCTCTGTGTTTGTAATGTCCGCAACATATCTGCAACTCACACACCACACATAACACTATCCACCACCACAATAACACGCAGTTACCTACACATGACAGATGCCGCCCTCCCTCATCGAAGGGTCTGCCTTACAAGGGCTGCACTCCGCTAGAAATAGCCACACGAAATTATTATTATTATTATTATTATTATTATTATGACTATTATTATTGCCGGCCCCGTGGTGTAGGGTAGCGTGTCTGCCTCTTACTCGGAGGCCCAGGGTTCGATTCCCGGCCAGGACAAGGATTTTTACCTGGACCTGAGGGCTGGTTCGAGGTCCACTCAGCCTACGTGATTAGAATTGAGGAGCTATCTGACGGTGAGATAGCGGCCCCGGTCTAGAAAGCCAAGAATAACGGCCGAGGAGATTCGTCGTGCTGACCACACGACACCTCGTAATCTGCAGGCCTTCGGGCTGAGCAGCGGTCGCTTGGTATTATTATTATTATTATTATTATTATTATTACTTAAGCACTAATAACTACATTCGGTGTGGCCATTTTTCAAAGCAATCAATAAACACCTAAGGGTGTTGAACCAAGGAACTCATTACAGAACAATTATTCAAAAACGTAAGTTAATTCGGCTTGCATTTGAATAAAAAAGAAAACGAATAAAGAAACAAGCGACGTTAGGCTGTTTTTTCGGAAATGATTTTCGAAATTTGTTTTTTTTTTTTTTTTTTTTTTTAGTTTGATAGAGCTAGCCAAGACTCAATTTGAAAATTTTCCGGGGCCTTTAGCCCTTTAACTTTTGGCACAATTGAGGACATTGCTTAATATTAGATTTTTCGTAGAATGGGGAGCCCTACAACATTAAACTTAGTAGATATGTGGGGACTAAAACGTAATTCAATTTAACCGGCATATCTAGCACCTGAGGATGTCTTACATTCGGACGAAACATGTTCTACATATTCTACTAATTCACTTATTAAATGTTGTATTGGAAAGGTGGAACTATAGCATTTCCTTGTGTATGCACGGTTGACGTTAATACGGATTTGAATAGGAATCTCATTGTATGTATGTTGGGTATTCAGCCCGAAGGCTGGTTTGATCCTTTGCAGCTCCGCCAACAGCTGGCATAAATAGCCTAGGCGTTACTGAAGAGGCGTACTAGGGAAATGAGGAGTGAGGTAATTTCCCGTTGCTTTCCTCATCGAGCCAGGCGCTGCTATTACATATCAGTCTGCCAAGCCCACTGAAATGCATGCACCAACCGACCCTATGAGCGATATCTTCACACCATTCATAACAGGGACTGGCTGTATAAGCAATGGTATTATTAGCATCACTCATACTTCAGTCACTTGCATATTGTCAAAGCCAAGGATGAGACAGACAGGTCAATGAAAGTAACAAATTTCATATAGCCCATACCAGAAGACATAGTGCACTGTAAACACTACATCTCGCCAGCAAAGGCATAATCTCATTGTATGGAAACATTTTTCATTACATATCTGATTTTACAATATTCAGATTGGCTCAGTTAGTAAAATACAACCGACCAAGTGGCCACAGGGTTTGGATAATTTTCCGTGGGGTCCCATGTTCACAACAGGCGCATTCTGGGGCTGTACCTCAATTAAAGCCACGGCCGCTTCCTTCCCAATCCTTGCCCTTTTCTATCTCATCGTTGCCAAAAGACGTATCTGTAGCGATGCGACGTAAAGAAAATTGTAAAAATTACATGTTAATAATGAGGGATTGAGTTAAAATGCAAACGTTATTTAACCAAGGCGCAAGTGTACGCTACCCGCACAACGGATCTGTAGTGAGCTTGGCATAAATATTAGCAATGTGAACACCAGCACCCCTAAAATGTATGCAACTCACCAACAAAATTGTAGAGGGGATAGTTGATACTTAAACCTTGAAAAAGAAAATACGTTTTCCTTCTAACCTATTCGTGTCTAAGACCCCTTAATAATAATAATAATAATAATAATAATAATAATAATAATAATAATAATAATAATAATATGGCTTTAGGTACCGTATGCAAGCATTTAAATATGACTCGATCTGGTTGCTTGCTCGTTAATTACGATGTTCCATTTTGCTAATAATTAAGGTTATTATTTTTACGTCCTACTAAATAATGCACATTTACGGATTCCGTAAACGCAGAGGTGCCGGAATTTTGTTCCCAAGGAGTTCTTTTACGTGCCAGTAAATATACAGACACGAGGTTGACGTATTTAAGCATCTTCAAATACCACCAGACTGAGCCAGGATCGGACCTGCCAATATCGGCTCAGAAGGCCAGCATTCTACCGTCAGAGCTACTCAGCTCGGTTCTGTTTTACTCTAGGCCTACTAGATGGCAGAGTAAACCGAATCTCTCTTGGGCGTCCATGGCTGAGTTTTAATTGTGTCCGGTAAACACCAAATGTGTCACCAGAGATCATTTACATGCAGTCATGGAGTGTCGAATGGACATTTTTCCGCCTTTCAAAAATCCAACTACCTTGAACCAGCTACCTTGAGGTCTTTTTTCTGCTATTTGCTTTACGTCGCACCGACACAGATAGGTCTTATGGGACAGGGAAGGGCTAGGGATGGGAAGGAAGCGGCCGTGGCCTTAATTAAGGTACAGCCCCAGCATTTGCCTGGTGTGTAAATGGGAAGCCACGGAAAACCATCATCAGGGCTGCCAACAGTGGGATTCGAACCTACCATCTCTCGAATACTGGATACTGGCCGCAATTAAGCTACTGCAGCTATCATGCTCGGTATCTTGAGGTCTAGAGGCCGACACTACCATTTATTCACAGACCTAAAACTTAACCAAATGGCACCACAGCCCTTGAAGGGATTTAGCCTACCAAGCGACCGCTGCTCAGCCCGAAGATCTGCAGGTTACGAGGTGTCACGTGGTCAGCATGACGAATCCTCTCTGCCGTTATTCTTCGCTTTCTATACCGGGGCCGCTATCTCACCGTCAGATAGCTCCTCAATTCTAATCACGTAGGTTGAGTGGACCTCGAACCAGTCCTCAGATCCAGGTAAAAATCCCTGATCTGCCCAGGAATCGAACCGGGGGACTTCGGGTAACAGGCAGGCACGCTACCCCTACACCACACTTATTCACAGAGGGAACTATAATATGACATCTCTGAACTAAATTAAGCAGAAAATGTCAGTAATCATAAATCTAAGTATGATAGCAATTTCTAGTAAACAAGAATTATGAACAGAATTACATCAGCCAGCATATCAAATAATAGAAGACAAGTATGAGTTATTCGTTCAAAATTCTACATCGATCCCAGAACGATTCTCAGTTTTCGGGTACAACCAAGCAAATTTGGTTCCACAGATTCATTACCGAGAGCATTATATCTTCCAGTAGAGAATAAGAACTATTGGAGTGGAATAACTTGTAGGTTATGTGAATGGGAGAGTCGGGCAAAGCATAGGCATTACACTCGGGTAATGTGCTTGATCCCTACGGTAGGCAGGCGTGGAAATGACGTTCCGCGGTTCCCCATTTTCACATCAGCCAACTGTAGGGGCTGCACTTCGGGTAGCTCAGAGTACAGTGAGTTTCTTTTGTGTACAACCCTACACTATAGGTGTGCGTGTTCATTTCGGAGATTTATGTAAACCTCAGTAAAGCCCTGTGAGAAGACAGCTAGCTGAATTTATATTTTAAATGCTGATCCGGCTAAACAGTATGCGAGAACGCTGTTTTTTTAAAACACACTTGATATGGATTTTGATCCCCCAGCTACACATCCCCCCCCCCCTCTCATTTATAAGCGCATTTCAATAGCTGTCATTGGAGTAATCTCGCTGACAATGTGAGATGCCTCTTGAATACGTCCAGCAAGCTCTCGAGAGCGCTCAAGTAACGGCTGCTACTGACCACACTCCATCAGCACGCAGGAATCAATATAGAGATAGGGTAAGCGTCAGCCTTTGCCCACCAACTATCAGGTAAATACAACCTGCACGACAGCTGTGTACTAATATTTGCATACTATCCGGCCTGGGGTTAATGCAACCCTCCTTACAGAATGATTGAGCAGGCTGCAGGACACTGATAATTTAACTGTTTGGCTTGGACAAGACGGATTTTAACGAAACTTGTACAATAATCAGCAAGTCTTTTTTTTACAACTTGTTTTACGTCGCACCGACACAGATAGGTTTTATGGCGACGATGGGATAGTAAAGGCCTAACAGTGGGAAGGAACCAGCCGGTGGCCTTAAAGTACAACCCCAGCATTTTCCTGGAATGAAATTGGGAAACCACGGAAAATTATCTTCAGGGCTGCAAATAAGATATCAAACTTAACAGGATTTTTAATAAAAAAGTATAATTTTCAATTTTAGCCTTGATGATGATGACGCTTGTTTGAAGAGGCCTAACATCCAGGTCACAGGCCCCTAATGGTACAAGTGGGAACGAAATGACATGATAGTGAACAATTTAAAATGCATCCACTGACTAGAATTTAAAACAAATGAAAAATGGTTATGAAATTAAAATAATCAGTAGGTCTAATTCGCAATGCCTTATTCTCTGATAAAATGATCGAAAATATCGATTACAATCGAATAAGGCATTGCCTTGAAATACAGTGACATCTCCATTCAAGTTAGATTTTTTTACCTTCAAATTTCCCCAAATATTTCCCTCTCAAATCCCGTTGTAAGTTTTCCCTTAACGTCATTTTTTCTAAATGCCGGATTTAAAGGGTACCGTAGCGGTTTGGCGTATAAAAAGCAATCCGATGCCCCTTTCTATCACACTGTCAGATAATATTGGCTTCAAAGTTCTTTCGAACTACCATTTCAACAACCCCCTGGAGTGTATTTACCCGTTTAATATGTCTAGGCTGTGTATAACAAAGAAAGAAGTATGAGGGAGTAACTTGCATTCCAGGTCAGTTTTAAACCAAGCAGGTTTCCTAGAAATTTTCAACTGCAATTTCCTACATTAAAATATTTTCAGCTCTTTACCAAATAAAAACCCACGCACGCCTCACAGACGTTCAAACTCACTCAGTAACATTGATGCTTGTTGTTTAAATGGCCTAACATCTGAGGTCATCGGCCCCTCAGTCACTATAAGAGGCACTCAGTTACAATTCAAAGACACAGTTAAAAACTTAGGGATGATAATGGACAAAGACCTTAGTTGGAACGATCATGTAATAGGTATATGTCAGCGAGTGTTTCATTCCTTACATTCCCATAAGAAATTCAGAGATTTACTCCCCCAAAATGTGAGATAACTGCTTATCCTAAGTATGGTAATGCATATATTCGACTATTGTGACGTAGTATACAGTAACCTGAACGCCTCACTTTCCATCAAGCTCCAAAAGGCACACAACGCATGTGACCAATTTATTTCAGATATATCAAAGTTTAACTATATTTCTCCCGCATTTGATAGATTTGTATGGCTCCGCTTGAGAGCGACGAAATTTACACACTGTCTCACTGTTAAATCATATACTGAACCTTAACACTCCTGAATCCCTTGGCACACAATTCCATTACCTAGCATTACCTTCTAGTTTTCCAACCAGATCATCATCCACCTTAGTACTAAGCATTCCCATTCACCGCTCAACTTGCTACAGTAGATAATTTGTAGTCGCCGCCAGTCGAATTTGGAATTCCCTACCTTCTGAAATTAGGAGCGTGTGAAACCACCTCCACTTTAAGAATCTCTGTCAAACGTGGTTAATAAACAATAATTACTCATAACTAGAGCCCGGATATCCATACAAATGCATGTTTTTAAATAAGCTTGTTACAATTCTCAAACTTTGCAAATATTCGTTCTATGGCTTAACGATTCCAAATAACCCTTCTTTCCCTGCATGTTTGCATGTTTTGGCCTTTTTAGGAGAAAATTCATGCATAATGCATTATTTGGAAGATTTTGGATTTACTAGCGAATATTTGGACGTCTATATTGCATAATATGACTTTTCTTGTCACTTTGGCGAATACGTAATGTTAACTTGCCTTTTGTGAATGTTGGTTTGTAGAGTTTGGTACTCCTATTCTACGATATACAGTATGTCTATTTCTGAGAGACGGAGAGTATCTATTCCCGGCATCGTAAGTGACAATCAAATTTAGTACATAAGGTAGAGGACCTATAATCCAATTAACGAAACACTTTTTTATCTGTTGTTTGAGTAAACATGGACGTAAACCGGAAGGCCCTGCGTCGATCTCTATAATTCCTAGTAATAAGCTGTCCTAGTTAAACATTGTTATAAATCGAATCGTAATTTGTGCATTGCTCATTAACGGCTCATTTTTTCGTCTATGTTAGATGAACAAAACAAAACTTGTATCACACTTCTGTGACGCCGCGTTACTTTAGATAGCAGCGTACAAACCTTGGTTTTGCACTGAACCCTCTTCCGTTGTTATCCTGGATCTCTCACTCGACAATTTATTATCGCAGCAGGCAATCATTAACAGTTATTGAGGACATTTAAATGTGACCATCATCATCGCACGGAGAAGTATCTGCGGCATCTAGATCTAAGTTGAACAAAGTGATCCGATCAAATTCTGATTTTGAATTCGTCAAGCGTATGTAAGACATATTGTGGTGAAAGTGCAAAAGATGTACAATTTGACCTCACTTTGTCCCAAGCGTCTTCATTTAAGTATGCTTCTTGCGACGTAGAAAGATCTTTTTCTGAGCTTAAGAATGTGCTGACAGATAAGCGGATGAGCTTAAATCAAGACACTTTGGAGAATGTAGTTGTTATGCAATGTTTAAAAAGAAACTGAATTTTGATAGTGCATATTTTCCAATTCACAGTGCGTGTTGTGCCATATGATACTGAATGAAAATCCGGGGTTTACTCCTAACATTCATAGCTAAGTTATTAGGTTAATTACAACATTTAATTGATACCTTAAGATATTAAATTGTAAATAATTTATTTAGTGTATATTTAACTCTTCATGTAGGTGTGTATATGGTCGGACAGAATAGCAAACTTTTATAGCTTGAGTCCCGCAATATAAATAAATAAATAAATAAATAAATAAATAAATAAATAAATAAATAAATAAATAAATAAATAAATAAATAAATAAATAAATAAATAAATAAATATGTAAATAAATATGTAAATAAATATGTAAATAAATACATAAACAAATAAATAACTAACTAACTAAATAAATAAAAGGCTTCGTACAACGGAGTTCTTATCAGATTCACCTGAAATTTTCAAATAATATTTCAATATGTATAAGAATTAAAAGTAGTTCTGCATTTTGTTTTCAGTTGAATAATTTCACATTTTTACACCTAAAGGAGCACCGAACTAGAATTTTGCCTATTGTATGAATAACTAAAAACTTGGAAACGTATGTCTCCAAGAATTTATACCTGAATCTAAAAGCAAGAGTTATTACCATCTATATGAGTGTTTTTGATAAGGCTGTGTCCCAAGGAGCATTTTCGGTGAAAAATCTAAAAAATAAAAATAAAAAAGTTTTAATAACCTTGCACCAAATTACTTTTCTTTTTTTTACAAGTTGCTATACGTCGCACCGAGACAGATAGGTATTGTGACGACGATAGGACAGGAAAGGGCTAGGAGTAGGATGGAAGGAGCCGTTGTATTAAATAAGGTACAGCCGCAGCATTTGCCTGGTGTGAAGATGGGAAACCATGAAACACCATATTCGGGGCTGCCGATGGTGGGGTTCGAACCCACTATCTCCCGAATACTGCGTACTGGCCGCACTTAAGCGACTGCAGCTATCGAGCTAGGTAACAAATTAATTAAACAACTCCAATATTCTGTGTGGTGCTATAGTTTATCAATGTATGCTTGTATTTTAAATTTGGCTGTGATATTTGGTAATTTGTACAAGTTCAAAATTTCAGTCGTGACTCCCCTAAATAGTTTCAGAAGACTGTTAGTGCTTAATTTCTTTCGAAGGAAGCAGAAAATAAAGTGTGCGGAATAAGTAAAAATGCACACTGTATTCATATAATGTACATTTTATTAAAAGTGTGTAAAGCGTGAAATTATGTTCGACTCTTCGTCAAGGAAAATAAGGACAAGACGACGATCTGCTGTCGTTCTACGAGTTCATCCCATGGAGATATTTTGAGCACGCTCGTCTGAAACTTCCGTTGCTTGATATCCCTCTGACTCCCCCACGGAAAGAGGTTCCATTCACGGCTGGGCTTACAAGTGAAGGAATTGTGGTAGGCTGAGTACATTTCGAAATAGCGAGCAGTGTCATGTCCAGTGTTTTGGTATTTTTATCGTGGTGCTCGGAAATTGTTCATATAGGTACAATGGGTGTTAGGAAAGCAGTAAGAACATGGAGAAATATGGGTTCCACTCTGTGTGATTACAGAGAAGTGTGGACCACTGCTCAAGGCAACAATAATACAGTACATGTAAAATGGCTAGCATATTGTAGTACAGTGGAACCTTGGATTGCGAGCATAATTCGTTCCGGCTACATGCTTGTAATACAAAGCGCTCGTATACCAAAGCAAGTTTTCCCATAAGAAACAATTGAAACGCGGATGATTCGTTCACAACACAAAAATATTTATTCGCATACCATTTCTAAAACAAAATATAACGTAAAACAAATTAAAGTGCTCTTTTCCTTACAATAGAATAGTGTAATGGAGACGAGAGATGACGTGAGAAGGGTTACTGTGTTGCACAAATTTCACTAACGGAATCACTGCTGTCTGTTGGCTCACTGGAATTGTTTTCTTTTCGTGCATCATTAATTAGGAACCTGGCCAATGACTGTTGCTTTTGCCTCTTTTTGAGGATTTCACGATAATGTGACCTTGCGTTGTCACTGAACTGATTGATCGCTCGCACTGCTACAGCCTTATTAGTGTGGTGTATTTCTACAAAGTTTTGCATCGTTTCCCACATTTTGCACTACTTCTGAATCTCAGTTGAAGTGAGAGATTCCATTGACTTTTCCTCCTCCTCTTCCCCGGACGAGATCTCCATAACCTCTTCCTGTTGTTCGCGATGCAGGTCCATTAGTACGTTGGTGGTCAGATCCTGGCTATGTTCTTTCACCAGCTCTTGAATGTCCACGTCATTCGCCTCCAGCCCCATCGGCGGCTCATTGTCACAAACAATCCACTAAAAGTCACGTCCAATAACACAGTCAGGCCACAGCTTTCCCCAAGCGGAAGTGAGAGTTCTCTTGGTGACTCCATCCCAGGCTTTATCGATGATCTTCAGGCAGTTCACGATGGGGAAATGATTTCTCCCAAACTCTCGGAGGGTAAGGTTTGTTCCTTCGGTCACTTCGAAGCATCGCTGAAATAGTGCGTTGGTGTATAGCTTCTTGAAGTTCGAAATGACTTGCTGATCCATAGGCTGGAGTAGTGGAGTAGTGTTGGGAGGAAGGCACTTAAACTTAAAGAACTTGAATTCCTCCACTAAGGTATTTCTTCACTACAGGACAAACGATCTCGTTCATCCATTCAACAAACGAACAGGGGAGGGGAAAACGTAGGCACACGTGACGCATGTATTGCGGAACCTCACTCGCTTATCAAGTTACAATTTATTTAAAATGTTTGCTCGTCATGCAAAACACTCGTAGACCAAGTTACTCGCATTCCGAGGTTTCACTGTATTCGTATTTAAAGGAGTGCATTCTCTTCAATGAACCATATTTCACTTCCAACACGATAAGAAAATAAACAGCATATGTATGTTCCGTAAGAACGCGAGAGGAGAGATGATTTTCTACCTCTGTATCTGTCCCTGCAACAATACTATCAGCGGAACGTATTTCACGGTTTAGTGAGCACATTCTGGGAGAGAAAGTGAGAAAATCTCCTGCAGCATCTGCAAGCAGCAGTGCATAGCCGCTGTTCAGTTTACATATGCAGTAGGCGCTCATGTATAAGATTGCTCGGAGATAAAAGAAATAAAAGTTAAAAGAAGAGAATTGTTAGTAGGATCACACGCAGTCTGTTACAGCACCATATAAGCAATTACAGAGAGAAAAAAAAGGAAATAACTGATATCTCCTCGTAAGCCAGTAATTTGCCCTGTGGAATTACAGGATGGAACCAAGCCTCTCAGCGGGATCCACAGCCAAACAATAGCGGGTTCAGTCCCCCGAAATTGACCCACTAATGGACATAAACAATGGCTGCTCTATCGCCTCCCAGTATGGCCTGATCATCACCATCACCACCACCACCTGCATCAATGCATTTATTATTATTATTATTATAACTGACTTTGCGTCGCACCGACACAGTATGACGAGGATGGGACAGGAGAGGGCTAGGAGTGAGAAGGAAACGGTCGTGGACCTTAAGGTAGAGCCCCAGCATTTGCCTGATGTGAAAAAGAGAAACCACGGAAAATCTTTTTCAGGGCAGCCGACAGTGGAGTTCGAACCCACTATCTACCGACTACTCGATACTGGCTGAAATTAGCATCACAATTTATTACCCGATTGGGCCCACTTAACATACAATCTAATAGTATTTAGCCTATATGTTAACCAAACGTTTCAGTTGTATGCTTTCCCATGGCTAGTCAAGTAGTTTTTGATGATCAAGATGATGATGGTTGCTTAAAGGGGCCTAACAGCTAGGCCATCGGTTCCTAATGGTACGAGATGGAACAAAACGACATAATTAAAATTTTAAAATATATCCACTGACTAGGATTTAAAATAAATGATGTTGAAAAAGGTGAGATTAAAACAATCAGTGGATCTAATTCTCAATGCCTTATTTTCTAATAAAATTATAGACGATATAGTTTACAATGGAATAAGGCATTGCCTTGAAGTACAGAAATATATATCATTCAAGTTAGAAGTTAAAATAACACATTGAAATACGCAAACACGAACTAAAATAGAGTCAATGGGATAAAAGCGCAGTTAAGAAAAATATACTTATACAAAATCCATTATTACACACGATAAAAAAGACCACCATCCCTCATAAAAACGATGATGAAGTCTGCTGACTGCAGCAGGGTGAGGGAAATGGCACTCGGGAGTTGTAGACTACGGCGTATATCTACCAGGTCCACGCACTCCGTAAGGATGTGTACCAGGGTTAGATGACCGCCGCAAGTACACACCGGGGGGCGTTCATCCTTCAGTAGGTAAGAGGGCGTTACTATGCCATGGCCAAGCAGTTTTTCTGCGAAACAAACCAAGACAACAAAGGGACCAGCTAGGCTAAAATAAAGCCAAACAATTTTTGTTGTAAACTATTAGAGATACAAACAAAAGCCATATAAACTATTTTTTGGGAAGTAGAATTTCAGGTACACTTGGTGCCCTCCATCGTTCAATAGAACTAACCGATTAGGCAGCGTACTCAATTTTAAGAGACCCAAGCGTACGTTTTCCTCCGACTTGCGCACATTTTCTTTCGCTACATAGCCCACTTAAAAGTTAGTAGCCTGTATCTTAAATCCAAGGTGTCAGCTACAATCTTGTCAAATGTGAGCTCCAGCAGACCAGCAGGTTTTACGAGAAAACACAAACAGGTAAACAAACAAACTTTGAGATGTATTTTCGCTACAATTTTCCCCTTGAATCAGGGTTCTCGCGGAAACAGTTTGATAATCCGGAAAAGATACATAGCCTTATCTTTCAAATGGTAAAGGAGATGTCAATAACTGTCCATTAGTTTCTGAAATTACCCGTTACATACAAACAAACGCACAGTCTCTTTGTATATTCGTATTCACGTGAGGTACATCCATCTCCGTGACGTTTAGTGAATCCGCTTCCCATACCACACTCCCAAGAGATTCCTCCCGTCCCGTGCGACTGATTTCAGTATATCGATCTGGGATGGGTTAATTGGTTGCTTAATTGAAGTGGAGAGGTAGAGGTGTTTGGTTCGGGACCGCTTGATCAAAAGGGAACAGCTGCTGGGGTCTCCGAAATAGGCACGTTGGAGAAAAATCTGTATTGACAAAACAAAATGACATGGCAACAACAGCTCTGAGGAAAGTTATATTCTTTCTCCAAACAAGGACCAGGACAAATGGTCATTCATAATATCCGCTTTGCTGGTGATATCGTTGTGTTAGCCAGTAACCTTGCTGATCTTCAAATTATTATTAACAACTTTGTAAGGATAAGTGCAGCACTTGCACTGTTCGTGAATATTGGCAAGAGAAGGCCAGTTTGATAACATCTAAGCAGGCCTCCCTGCGCATAACAAGGCAATTGTTCTGCAAATGTCAGAGGTCAAGAGGGAATTACACTACAGATGATCCAAAATTGAAGAGAGTTCGGAAGATGAGTCGACAGTTTTAAATCATCTTAAGAGAAATCACTAAAGAGGAGAACCAAACGGATCATTTCCGAAGAAGAGGGAAAGATGAGAAGCGAAAGAATGAAGAGATTCTCGGAAAAGAAGAAAGGCCAAGTAGCCTTAAGTAATATGCTGTCCATAGTTGGCCAAATTCGGAGTAAATCAATCAACATCGATCTGAATTTAGACCAGTCACCCAAGTGACAGATTTAGTCCGCCTGGTGGCCATGATCGTTAAGGCGCTGAAGTGTAAACGGTCTGACACCGAGGTTAGCTGGTTCGAGTCCCGTTGGTCGAAAAAAATTTCACCATCAGAATGTTGACTAGCAGGGTAGAGAAGGTGGTTGGTATACAATTTCTAATCACTAGATTGTGTGCCAAAAGCCTGGATTAAATTCCAAACCTCTCCGCAGTGCTCATATCGAGTGAGGGCATATGACGTACTTGATGGTCGGATGGGGACGTTAAGCCTTGAACAGACCCCTTGGTGCTACTCGACAGGAGTAGGCTATGTGCCGGCACCGGGTTTCACTCTCTCCCTACTATCATATATCACGTCATTCATATCATCTCACTAACGCCTCTGATGAGGTTGACGTCAGCAAGGGCATCCGGTCATAAAAACCCGCCACGACAGATTCATCTCACTTCATACCCGAAAGCGTAAGGAAACGGGACAAGGGTCGGACAAACAACACCCAAGTGACAGATTACCTATCTGTTGCTTTCCTAGCATTTTGTTAAATGATTGCAAAGAATTTGGAAATTTACTGAACATATCCCTTGATAAATTATTCCAATCCCTAACTCCCCTACCTATAAACTAATATTTGCCCCAATAATAATAATAATAATAATAATAATAATAATAATAATAATAATAATAATAATAATAATAATAATAATCAAGCTCACTTAGAAGTTGTGCATTTCCATCTTTGCCAGGCAGCCTTCAATGTTTCTCTCATTGTGGTTCTTCGTTCTTCTGTCCACTTGGCTCCTGTCTTCTTTTTCTGATTTCTCTCTGACTCTACTTGCTGATTTTCGTTCTGTAGCTGGTTCGGTCTGCCATGTCGGCCACCACTTTGATACCTGATTTTTCCGAGTCATGGCGGATTTCAGATGTGCAACTATTTGTGTTGACGTTTTCTGTTTCCTCAATTAAGATTCTTGTCAGTCTGTTTTCTGGAAGACATTTGATGTGTCCCTAAAATTTCAGGCGTCTTTTTCTGATACGGCCGAAAGATTTGAGAGCTTCTCGGTTTTAGTACGAGATTGCAGTCAGTAACCTTCGTCAGTCAATGAATATTGAATTTTCACGACCGCATTGTAATCGAAACCGACTTTCAACCTATCAGGTCGTGTTACGTACATTCAGTACGTGTTGAAGAGATGTTAAATACAGAACAAAAATGGCCAACCAGACACCAGTGGGATCCGAACCCACAATCTCCCTATTTCGCGTCGGTTGCTCTACCAATTGAGCTATAGTGGCCTAGGCCATCTTTGCTCTGTTGGAAAGGATCTAAGCTACAGGTCTGGCACTACTGCCATCACACTGTAGAGTGCGTTTAAGTCGCCTGTTGAGGGCCAAGTCAATGATTTTACGTTCCTCTTTCAGGATATCTTCGAGTACTGTTTTTCTGTGGAGATCCAGTGTTTCACTCGCGTAGGGTAATTAAGGTTTGATCGCAGTGTTGTAATGTCGAATTTTGGTGAAGATTGAAAGGCATTTTTTGTTGTAAATATTTTGCGTTCGGCCGAGGACTCTTCATTTTCTGGATGCGGACCTCCAGGGCCGTCTGTTCTTTTCCTGTTCGTACTACAATTTCTCCGAGATATCGGAACTCAAGTTACGTTTTCGACTGTGCTAAATTTCGTGTTCAAATTCTGGAGGCTGCAGTGGTTGCATATGACCTTGGTTTTTGAGGAGGAGATTTGTAGGCCGATTTTTTCTGAGCATTTCTTGAGGGTTTCGAGTTGGCTGATTGCCTGTTGTTCGTTTGTTGCGAGGATCGCGAGATCATCTGCAAAAGTGGAGAATCTCTTTCTATGGTCACTTGACTCGAATGATGTCCGGAAGATTGTCCAGTCGAATCTGTGACTACTTTCCGGGAAAGAAATCCAAAGGGATCTGGTGTATAGAGATGGAAAAAGACCTACAAGAACTGGAGATCTCACATGAGGACATCTTAGAACGTGGCTCTTTGAAGAAGAAACTTGGGAAAGTACAGAGTTTTCAGCCAAAACCCAAAATGAAAACCGGCAAGAAGTGGACCGAAGAACGGAGGGATTCTCACCGAAGAAGAATACGGGAACAATGGGAAAATGTGAAAGATAGTAGGAGAAAGGAGTTGAAATAGCGTGGTCCATAGAAGACCGAAAGGAGACGAAGATATACTAGTAATAACAATCTGTTGTCTTGGCCGCCCCATGTTACTTCGTATGCAGTATGGATTTTCACCGTTGAGTGAAAAACGTCAAATTTGTCCCATTTGCAGAGGAACTAATTCAGCAATATCTCTTTTGAATCCAAATTCCTCAGTAAGCGAAATCTTTCAACAAATATGATCAATTTCGTGTCAAGCATAGAGCAAACTGAAGCTAAAATTCTCTACTCTCAGCAGAGTTCCTTACGGCGGTATCAGAGCGTGCTCGCCGCGCCGGAAGCCGTTAGCTTCGGTTTGTGGTTTTCATGCGCCGTGTGTGCACAGTGTCTTTGTTGTGGCTGCAGCATCTGGCTTCTGCCAGCCGACCTTTCGGAGAACAAGTCACCGGGAGAACGAGACCACGCAGGCGGCTCTGCCATCTTCCTGCTTGGCTTGGCTCCGGTTCTATTACCGGCGATGACATGAACTTAACTGAGTTTTAAAGGATATGAAACAGAAAATACCATTTTTTTTTAATTTTGAAAAACGTATCTTAGCAGACAAAACGATGCGTCGCCATACTATGAAAAAGTAATAATTAAGCAATTTCCTCAATTGTGCCAAAAGTTGAAGGGTTTAAGGTCCCGGAAGGGTATCAAATTGTGAACCATGTATAGCTCTATCAAACTTATTTAAAAAATTGAAAATCACTTCCATCCTAAATGCACTTCCGGAAAAACAGCGTAAAAAGGACTTGTTTCTTAATTAGTTTTCTTTTTCATTCGAATCCTAGCGAAATCAATTTATTTACATACTTATTTCTGTTCCTTGGTTCAATACCCTCAGGAATTTTAAGATTTTTTGAAAAATTTCCAAACCGAATGTAGAGTTAAGGGCTTAAGGGGGAGACCAAGCTTAACATGGAGAAAATAGGCCAATATTCATTAGATTGTTCAATATGCTACAAACGTTGTTGGCAAATGCTGCACATATCCCAGTATTGGCATACATCAGAGCAATGAGAAGCAACTTTAATAATGTCAAAATTCTAATTATAACATTTTAAATGTTCAAATTTTCCCGCCTTTTTAACAAACATATCACGGTTTCCTTCATAATTCTCTTCCTGTTTCACGGATAATGATGATTTTTTCAGGTATTCCTCCCGTAGTGTTGTACTACATTCTGTACCTCATTCGGATGAATAGGATTTAAATTAGATTTTATGTAACATATTTATTTTTAAAAATATTAATATTTTCAGGTGCTCGGAATAAAAACTCGACAAAAATATCTAAATCACAGTCTATGTTAATGACTGAGGTTCATTTTGTAGGTGGAGATTTGATACACTGTTAAAAAGAAGAAACAGTACGAAAATTCTTATAAACTTGGAATTTATAAGGGAAACAGTAATATATTGTTAAAAAAGGCGGGAAATTTTGAACAGTTTATTTTAAAATATTAGAATTATTATAATTTTGACATTGTTGAAGTTGATTCTGATTGCCAGGAAGCATGCCAATACTGGGATATGTGCAGCACTAAATTGTCAACAACAATTGTATCATATTTAACAATCGAATTAATATTAACCCTTTTTTTCCTTGGTTAAGCTGGATCTCCCCGCATAAGCGAAACTCTGCATTGACCGACATTAGCGCTCGTAATGGTAGAAAGAGGCAAACTGCTAATCTAATCGACCGGATAACGATGATTAAGAAAATTATTGTAATTTTTAGCAATAAATAAAGAATATACTCTCACACTTTATTATATTTTATTTACCTGAAGGTCGTAGTTCATATCCCTACGATGTTTTCAACATTGAGTAGCTTACCTGAAGGGCTAGAACATTGGATTTTTATCATGTGATTAGCGCAGTATCATAGCTACTTCTCCAGCTGAGTGGCCAAGGTCTGAATCCCGATGTAATGTTCACGTAGCGTGTTATTATAATATTACAATTATTTTTACGTATAATGTAAGGTAGGGAGGGAGGGAAAACAGGCTCAGAATGGTTCGAGGAAAGGAGAAGGAGACATAGTGAGGAGATGAAGGAGTATTGGAGCAAGAAGAAGGAACAATAGAGGACATGTAAAATGCCACGTACTCCCTAGAAGACCATAACGGAGAAAGAAAGAAATTAATGGTTTTAATGATTTTCTGAGACGACGAGGTGCCAAAATTCTGTCGCGTACAAGTTATTCTGTTACTAGCCAGTAAATATACAGACACGAGCCTGGCGCATTCAAAATCTCTCAAATAGCACCGGACTGAACCAGGATCGAGCCTGCCAGTTTGGGTTCAGAAGGCCAGTGGTCTGCAGCCCGAGCTATTCAGCCCGGCACAAAATAAATTGCAACCCCTCGTATATGACCAGCTTTGCACATCTAGATTTGTAAGAATATTTAATATTAAGCTTTGTTTTGAAGGTTATCACGTTTCGAAAGTCTAAGTGAATTCCGTGTTTTCATAAAAGAAACAGTGTCGTGAGTTGAAGATTTCTACTTCTTCAACTCTGGTTGGTGCTAAACATCTTCGTAATTCTCTCACTTTTATATTAAATACCATTATTCCCATATTTATGTAGTTTCATCAGTTGCTTTAATCCCTTTCTGACGTTCTTTAGCATTTTCTTGTGAGTATAACTAGGGAGAGAGTTCCAGTAGACCGCGTTCTGTGTTGACAACAAGGATCTTAGAAGCCGCCTTGGCACGCGATGGGGCGGTCGTCGTCTGTTGTAATGTTAGTAATTGAGCCCCATTTTGGGAACACTTGCTACTCCATTGTCAGGATTAGACCGCAATGATTCGTGAGCCATTGCACGGGGCTCATCAATGAGCTAGGGACGGTACAAACATAGCTGTAAGGCTCGAACGTAATGAATTCAAGCCTAGAAGAAGAGAAACACTGGAGGGTAGACGGGGAAAAGAGCACGAGTCTGGGCCACGTACAGTGTCTATACAAATAAGTAGACTCCGAATGTGTAGGCAGTAATAGGTTAGAATGCTCACTATAGTATATAGTATTTATTTATGAACAAACAGGCTTTCCGCCCCATTACATGTTCACAAAGCAATAAGACACAATATTAATAATTATAATAAAAAATAATAATAATAAAATTAATATAATAATAACAATAATAATGATAATAGTGATAATAGGAATAAATAATAACAAAAATGATAACAATTCTGTAGCAGTCATCGGCTCGAGGATCCAGCAAACTCATCACTTGTCCTTATGCCTACAGCAACTTTCCTCACATTCATTTTCCCTGACCTACTCCCGAACAATACCAAAACATCGACAGTCAGCACTTACGGTACATTCTAACCAGCCATAACACAAAAGTCCTCCACGTTCACAACAATAAATAACACAATCTTAGCACAGTGGAAAATAATAATAACTTACAATCAAATTTCAACACTGGTCTCTCTCCACACTTACCTTAAATACCACTTTTCTTTCAACACATTAATAGCTCTCATGTTGCAGCTTATCCTTATTTACTCATGCTTGATCTCATTTTAAAACCCAAGCCATGCTCAGAATTACATTTGCTATCGCAACCACCACTCATTACGTGTCCTTGTGCATTCAGCACATACGTCATCTTCATTGTCCTCTAGCTTACTCTCTGTCCAAACCATAACAACCAACATTCCGCAATAGGGAACATGCATGATCCGGGGTTTTAATTAAAAATATGCTAATCTGATTCAAAATTTCATGCAGAATTCAAAAATGTGATCAGAATGTACAAATAATAACTCCAAACATGATAAAAATCTACGAAAATGTCACGTCACGCAAGTACGCGATCTCATTGGTCTGACGTCATCGTACAGGTTGACTGAATTAGCAGACGAAATAACACGTAGTGCGCTGTGAGAAGCAGGATACACTTCACGTATTTCTACTTTACGTTAGTGTCTAGTATTATTAAATTCGAGGTCTATACATCGGATAATAATCTGCGTGGTATATTTTAGACTTAAAATGAATCCTGCGCAGACAGTGAGGCAGAAAACTTATAAATGGTGTAGAGTTCCGATGTGCAATAGCACATCGCATACCATACCAAACAAATTGTTTATACATGTTCCAAAGACGCTAAAACTAGGGAGAAATGGATTTTGGCGAGCCGGAGAAATGCTGGTGATATATCGGGAAAGTCTACAGTTTATTTTTTTGAAGATTTTAACGTAAGATGAATTTGTTTGAATTTTCAAATCACTTTTCCATGTCCGCTGTTCTAGTGGTAAAACTTTAAATTTTAATGTATGATGCTTTATTTAAATGCTTCAATTACATCTTGGAATATGAAAGTAATAAACAGTGCATTAAATAATGCTGATTATTAAAGTATTCTCCAAACCTAACCTATGTTTTGGGTGATCCATGTCAAGATAATAAATCAAAGGGGTTATGAACCATTTTGACAGCTCTAATTCTACTAATATATCTTGGCATGGGACAGTTATGTATGTCTTTAATGAGCTTAATTGGTAAAGAAATTTAGGCTATATCTAAATACTCTATAAAGCAACAAAGAATAGGCGTGTACATCATGAAAGGAAACAACGTGAATTTAACAAATGTATAACTCTACACAAAACCAATGCTTGTTTGTTGGGGTCTTATAAGTTAACAATGCTCAATTATAATAATTATCATAATATTAATGAAATAAATACCATAATTGCACACAGGTGAAAATAGTGATGTAGGTGTTTAAAATATTATCCAACTTAGCCTAAGTTTTAGGTTATACAAGCCAAGTCAATAAACCGAAGGGTAAAAATACCGCGCGAGTTGGCCGTGCGGTTAGGAGCGCGCAGCTGTGAGCTCGCATCAGGGAGATAGAAGGTTTTGAACCCCACTTCTGGCAGCCCTGAAGATGGTTTTCCGTGGTTTCCAATTTTCACACCAGACAAATGCTGAGGCTGTACCTAAGGCCACGGCCGCTTTGTTCCCATTCCTAGGCCTTTCCTGTCCCATCGTCGCCATAAGACCTATATGTGACGGTGTGACGTAAAGCAAACAGCAAAAACAAAAAACAAAAAAAAAGTAAAAGTCACAGCACCCAAAGACATTCCTGTATTGAGCGACTAAAATGTCACCAGGACACTTTTCTTTCCTGATATGCTCAGCTTGTTAAAAGCCAAATGCAATTAATGTTATTGGCTTCACGCCCCGCTAACTACTTCTACGATTTTCGGAGACGCCGATGTGCAGGAATTTAGTCCGGCAGGAGTTCTTTTACGTGCCAGTAAATCTACCGACACGAGGCTGACGTATTTGAGCACCTTCAACTACCACCGGACTGAACCAGGATCGAACCTGCCAAGTTGGGGTCAGAAGGCCAGCACCTCAACCGTCTGAACCACTCAGCCCAACTTGTGAAAACTAGATGAAGTCATATTTATCTTTATCATGTTTAACTTTTTCCCTCCACAAAGATATTTAATTCTCTTTCATGGGCCCCGGAAGTGGGTAGGCCAGTTGCCCCAACCATAAATATATATTTTTTTTCAGAAATGATAGGTTATAGACCTACAGTACTATGATCTTTCTTTCTTTCCTTCTTTCTTTCTTTCTTAATCAGTTTATCCTTCAGGGTTGGTTTTCTCTCGGACTCAGCGAGGGATTTCACCTCTACCACTTCAAGGGCAGTGTCCTGGAACGTGAGACTTTGAGTATGGTGATGCAACTGGTGAGGAGGGCCATTACCTCGCCCAGGCGGCCTCACCTGTTATGCTCAACAGGGGTCTTGTTGGAGGATGGGAGGATCGGAAGGGATAGACTAGGAAGAGGGAAGGAAACGGCCGTGGCCTTAGGTGCCTGGAGGAGAAGTAGGAAAATACGAAAAACCACTTCGAGGATGGCTGAGGTGCGATTCGAAACCCTTCTACTAAGTTGACCTCCCGAGGCTGAGTAGACCCCGTTCCAACCCTCGTACTATTTGTTTTCAACTTTCATGGCAGAGCCGGGAATCGAAACCGGGCCTCCGGGAGTGGCACACATTAACCACTACATCACAGAAGCGGAGGACTAGTACTATAATGCTACCTATATGTTTATGTTAGTGCTGAAATCCGATTTCTTACTTTACTAATGCTGAAAGCCCGAAAATGTAATGTTATTCTTTAATAGGGGAATCAGTCTAGAAGGAAATGTTGAAAGTGATGTGATATCTATCCAGGTTCGTTGTTATCCTAATACTATGGGTTACATACAGTACATTGCACGTATATAAAAGACGCCACTTACAAACTTGCTTGTTATCCGCTAATTTCTGCGGCCACAAAAGTCACATTTTTCAAGAATGATGACATCTACACATGGTAGATTGTCTGACTGTGCTGTTTTGAACCTTTCTTCTGACATTTCGAAGTTATTCGCGATCATGAATAATAAACAATCGGCTTTTAGCAACGGCTGATGCACAACGGCTGGTAGAGCTCCATGCGGTACTGGATCGTGACGTCACAGCGCGCCGCTTACGTCAGAGGCCGTTTCACTCGCCTAGCGGAAAGGCACTATTAAATATTTTTTTAATGGTATAAAACAAGGCAACATACCACAATGTAATACGTTTACGTACTATTTCATTGGTGTACTTTTCAAAAAAAAATATTTTTGAAATTGATGCATGTTCCCAATTGCCCTTCAATCCATCATACACTACATTTACCAACCCGCACTTAATACAATCATCTCTCCAACTCCAAAAATTTCAGCAATAAATTAAGCCATCTCATTACCAAACCATCTTCGCCTATACCAACACTTCTCCCACACCACATTTCGTTTCAATCGATAATAAAATCACCTCTCAATCTCCCGAATTCAGTAATCAATGCTCCGTTTACATCATCTTACTAATACCAAACACAAATACAATAATACCATTTCCCAAATCTAGAATGCTCACTAATTTGGTTATTAGGAAGCGTTGTCTAGCCTTTTGCAGCTGAATTCTCGGACAGGCTGGTGCGACCCCAGTGTCTGATAATTTCAGCCAACAACCTCATCAAACATTATCGCCAATTTATACATAAAATTCTAGCACTAACTACACAATAATATTTTGAGACGATATTTCAACTCACCAGTTTGTTCCTACAGTGTCGGATACAGTTCATATTTGGGATCTAGGGTTCGATTCCACACAAGGTGGCGAAAATTTAATCCATTAGGAAGATGCTTAGAAAATTTTATTTGCATTCTGGGCTATGCCTACTATATTTAGCCACAATACCAAATCATACACCCGATAAACAGCAGAAAGATTAAATTAAACACGCAAGATTGATCAAAGTAGAACGGAACATGCCGGCCCCATGCTGTAGGGGTAGCATGCCAGCTTCTTAACGGAGGACCCGGGTTCGATTCCCGGCCAGGTCAGGTATTTTTACCTGGACCTGACGGCTGGTTTCGAGGTTCACTCAGCCTATGTGATTAGAATTGAGGAGCTATCTGACGGTGAGATGGCGGCCCCCGTCTAGAAAGCCAAGAATAACGGCCGAGAGTTTTCGTCGTGCTAACCTCACGACACCTCGTAATCTTCAGGCCTCCGGGCTGAGCAGCGGTCGCTTGGTAGGCCAAGGCCCTTCAAGGACTGTAGTGCCACCATGGGGTTTGGTTCTTTTTTGGAGCGGAACTTGCCATGATCACCTGTCTGTTTATAAAATCTGTGTACTTCGTCCACCACCCTCACAGCCACCTCTTCAATCACAAATACCTCGAAATAATTCGTTTCAGGGCATTCAGGGGTCAAATTATTATTTGATACAGTGCTTGAAATGCATGCGCCTTCGGCGTCGTCCGACCATGTGGGCAGGCCTAGGTCAGTGTCATTACTTCCACACTCTGGCAGCAAATCATCACATCTAGCATCATCATCACTCCTTACCACTTCACTAACATCTTCAATATCACTACCACCACTATCAAAATCCACATCGCACTCAAGATTTCTTCCGGGCGCATCTTACGTTCGTGCGCGGCAGCTATCATTCAAACACGATGTTTGCAACTGTGTGAGAAAAGAAAAACTTTTTCCTGCAAAACTACTCGCGGAGAATATATAAAATACTTAGTTTAAAGTGTGGCTAATTGATGGCAGAAGCATATAATACAGTTATAAGGCAGATCGAGCGTACTCGATCGCAGCAGTAAAAAGGCTAATGTGTCCTTCCGTAATGTACCAAGAGTAACAAATTCTAGCGGTTCTGATAAGCCGTACTCCTAAAGTTTTTTTTTTTTTGCTAGTGGCTATACGTCGCACGGACACAGGCAGGTATTATGGCGACGATGGGATAAGAAAGTTACCAATTCTTCAGAATACAATTCAGCCACGAAATGCATTCCAAAGAGCTGAAGAAGTAGTTCCGTATACCGAGAGAGAGCTCCAGCAAACCCGTGCCTGTTGACAACGAGCTTGCAAGCTGCTTTGGCACGCGATGGGGCGGTCATCGTCTGCTGTAATGTTAGTAATTGAGACCCATTTCGGAACACTTGCTGCTTCATTGTTAAGACTAAACCACAGTGTTTCGTGTGCCCCTACACTTGCAAGCTGTCATCATCAACAGAGCAATTGACTTTATATAGATGTTTATCTGACATTCTAATTTCGAGAAGTTATTTTTCCTAAAATAATTTATTGGGTTCAATACAGTTGCAATTGGCTTACAGGCGATTAAATATTAAATGTTATGTTCCACATTCTTGATGTCTACACATTCGATGATATCTCCTTCGTTTCGGCCACCCATGGTCTACTTTTCATTCTCCCTCATACTTCCTTCTTCTGTACAGGATCTCGCTTTACTCGTTAGTGTTTCCCCAGTCTTCTGGACACCACGGAACTTTTTGACGAGTTGTCTAAATCGATTTCTGTCCATGACAATCTTCCAGAACCCCCATCTTCGTCAAGTACAACCTCATTTCTCGAAAAACTTGAGCTCTCTCCTCCTATTCCCTAAGAATTCAAAAATTCTCCTCGAGAGTCAATGATTGTTGAAAGTATCTTTGTTAAGAATTCCTTTCTTCCATTCCCTAACGACTTTTTCCAGAACACAGTGGAACATGGTTATATTTATATTTGACCACTCTGATAAAGATTCCAAAGCACAAGCAAACTGATTCATCGAAGCAGAGATTATACAGAGGGGCGGAAAAGAATGTCATTAAAGAAGTGGGCGAAAAAATATTCTAATGGAAATGGTATTTCAAGTGACGAGGTACATGTACGACAGTAGTATAATTGGATGGTTCTGCCGCCTCCTCCCGCGGGAAATTTGAATTTTGGCGGGAAATATGAATTTGTAAACAAAGCCACGTGCTTTTTGACAGCTGTCATCGACAACAACGCATCGCTAACCTAACTGCTGCCATCTTAACGGGCCTAAACCTTAGTGGTACCAACTTAACCTCACAAGCGCGAGATTTGAATTTGTAAACAAATCCACGTGCTTTTTGACAGACAACAACGCATCGCTAACCTCAGTACTACCATCTTGACGGGCCTAAACCTTAATACTACCAACTTAACCGCCAAAATTCAAATTTCCCGCCAAAATTCAAATTCAAATCTCCCGCGGGAGGAGGCGGCAGAACCATCCAATTATACTACTTACAACCAAAATGTTCTATCTTATGGGGATAAATTGAGACATCTAGACAGTGTTGGTAAACATGAGTGCTTGTATGCAGCGGAAATATTGGACATAATTGGAAAAGGTGAGCTTGAAGATATCCGGCTAAGGGAAAGAAAAAATCTAGATCCAAATGTAAGAAAATGGAGAGAGGAGACTCAAATTTAACAAAGAATTGTATCAAGGAACACAATGAGTGGTTAAATTGATGGGGAAGAGAAGGTTACAGTTCTATGGACTTTTATTGAGGACGAACAGTAACAGACTAACGAAGATATTTATGAAGGCTTTTGGAAGAGAAAAAAATGGTTTCGACAAGTGAGGATGAATTTGACGAAGATGGGGTTCCAGATCATTATATCACGGGCAGAAACAGATTTAGACAACTCGTGAAAAAACTTCCGCGGTTTCCAGGAGACTGGGGAAATACTAGTGAGGAATGGGAGGTCATATACAGAAGATCAGAAGGAGGAATTAAGAGAAAAAATGAAGATACTGGCAGAGAAAGAAGGAAGAGAAGGATAAAAATACCGCAAGGATAATAATAATAAAAATACTAATGAAGAATGTGGAAGGTTTTCAAGCCGCAAGAAGAACTAAGAAAACCGGAAGAGCCTGGACAGGTGAACAACGGAAGCAGGCCAGCGAACGCATGAAGGAGTATTAGACACAGAGAAAACTCCGCACGAAGAGAAATAAATGAAGTTGTAGCGTGGTCCTTAGTGGTCCATTCGCTTGTAAAAGATAAAACAATAATAATAATTGTTACGGTGTATTGTGGATGTGCAGAGGTGAAAGAAGGTGCTGGGATTAACAGGTCTCAACTTACGAAATTAAAGTTAATTTAAAATTTTACAAAGGTTATATTTTCTTTTCCAAGATCTAGAAATAACAAGTATAACAGGAACTCATTTGTATAGCCACAAGTTAAGAAAGTACAATTACAGTTTATTAATGGATTTTGGGCTTCGAGCCCCAGATTCACAATTCTTGAGCAATTAGCCCAACTTTACCCAAATACAAGGTTTGACAAAGGGGCAGAAAACCCCAATCACATGCCCAGGAGCACTTGTTCCCTATTACTCAGTAAAGCCTGCTCGAGGCACGCAGAAACCAACTTTAAGAAAGAGCAACCCGCTCTCAAAGTTCAAGCCTATCAAAGGCCACACCAAACTCCACCTTCAAGCTGACCTCCGAGCACATGAAAACAGGGGTAAAAATACCCAACCTACTGAGGCCTATTCCATAAAGAAACAGGGCAATAACATGGCCCCAAAAATACCAACTTGAGAGGAGGCGAAACTGCACTCCTAATACATTTCTTTAAAACCTATTTGGCACTAGGCCGCTTACGCAAGGGCTAATCCCATACTACGGAGGTGACACGATTGAAATTTTTATGACATTACGAGTAGAAGGGAAACTGTTATAGAAACGTAGTCACCTCAAAAGAAAATGAATGGGAGCTCGAGAGGGTTAGGCACTCTCTATCCCAATTGGTAGTTAAAGAGACAGAATTTATACCAAGTGTCTTTTACATTTTAAATATAGGTTACATGAGGAAAGTTTCGAACCCGCCCCGAGGGTTAAACTGCTGAGCTGGCAAGAAAATAAGTTAAGAAACGGCCATTACCTGATGGTTGAACTGCTGCCCGAAGAAAGAGGCGCTTCCCGCCCCCTGCTATATAATCACACTAGGAAAGATGTTACTGAAGTGGCGAGGAGACCAGAAAATCAGCAGTTTATATACCCTCGCGGAAAATTCGAGACGTTTCATGAATGATTACAACCCGCCCACAAAATTTTATTGGATAACAGCAAAAACTAATACACCAGACGAAGAAGAAACACCTTATTGGTGGAAAATTAATTACAGAAATTCCTGACTGGCTACATTCAAAACAGGCGGAAAGAAAGGATTATATTGCCAACTCAAATCACAGAACAAAATTTAGCAAAAACAAAACTTATGAATGTTAAATTTCTTCCGGACAGTTCATTCTTTTACACCAGAGAGCGTTATCAGTTTTGGTAGAGACATCTGTTAGAGAATGTTCAAAGTTCTTGCTATGGAGCAGACAAACACGAATCAAAATTGACATAGTTCAGAACACTTCAAAATTTACAGTAGAGACATCTTCTGAGAAATCTTAGCATTAATGTGGAAGTTAAAGTTCAAGCTTCCTCCAGTAGAGGAGTTTCAACTTTTCGCAATGTTTGAATTAGCGGCGCGGAGGTGTACCGCCCGGTACAATAATAATAATAATAATAATAATAATAATAATAATAATAATAATAATAATAATAATAATAGGATAGGGAGAGTCCATAGTAGGCTACCTAGCAACACTGAAGTAGCAGCATTCATATCTAGCATCAATAACATGGAAGTGGCATACCAACCAACTTATTGTTCAGTCATTCGTCCAGATGCCGTGTACGCAGCAGAATACCTTGCATTGAACAGGAAGGGTTCACTTGAAAAGTATGAAGGCAAAAAAATAAGAATACTGATACAGATCCTAGGACCAATCAGAGGAAATGTCGTGTACATGGAGACGGCATAACAATGAATTGTGCCTGTATGTGGAAATGATAACGGACAGCATTCGGAAACGCAACACACAACACGTGTGAGCTTGCCAGGATTGACCAGGCGGATATTTTCCTACTTTGAAAACAAGAAAATCAAGGGACACTGGCCCACCGAAGTTGAAAAAGACCTTCAAGGAATGGGGATCAGAATGAAGACATCCATGAAAGTGTTCCTCTCTAGAAGAAAGTTTGAGCTCATCAGCGATTCCAAGAAAATCCGAACTTGAAAACAGGCAAGAATTGGACTGATGAAAAAAGCTTACGAATGCGAAAGGTTGAAATAACGTGCTCCACAGCTGGGCGAAATGAAGCAGAACAGAATATGATGGGATGATGATGATACAAGCCTAATTGCCTTATTGAGTACCAACAATTCCATAACAAATTAATGAATTGGTATCATCGACGTAAAGTATGGAGTCAGGATGCATTTTTCTTGTCGAGGAATAGTGCCAGAGGGAGGAAGAAAAATTAGCTATTGCCTTTCTGTGAACATTTCTTGTAGAGGTTTGAAACGATCTCCCTCTGATCTCCTGTGGAATAAGGTTCCATTTCCTTCTAGCTGTAACTGGGAAGGAAGAGTTGAAAGCTGAGGATCTACGTCTTGGAATTTCGTCCGGTCTCTAACACAACCTGCTCGCTTTTAATATCGTGATGATTATGTTTGTTGTTTAAAGGGGCTTAACATTTAGGTCATCGGCACCTAATGGTACGTGATGAAGTGTAATGATTAAAGCCCGGATTTTTATGCAGTAATAGGTTAGACTGCAAACTAGTTTTGTTAGTAGGAAGTGTCGGCAACCCGCTCTTCCACAGCGTAGTAAGAGTAACATAAATTACAGGGGTTTTGATGGACCTTACCCCTAATGTCTATGCAATCCCCATAGCACAACGGTTGTGAAGGTAGACTATACTTGCAACTCGCTTCAGTAAGTATGCATTCTAACCTATTAATGCATAAAAATCCGGGCCCTAGTAATGATATAGTTATCAAAAATTCCAAAATCCATCCACTGACGAGAATTCAAAACGAGGACTATGAAAAATGATTATGAAATTAAAACAAGCAGTAGAACCGACCGGCAATGCTCCACTTTTCCATAAAGTAACTTAAAACAGTGGTATAAACCTAATAAGGCACTGCTTCCAAAGCACAATTCTGAATCGACGATGCTTTTTGTGCAAAGGGATTTAAGACCCAGGTGATCGGCCTCTCATGATACTAACCACTGTTTAAGTACAACCATGGTGTACCTCATATAGTGGTATCATAGTTAACGTTCGTGTTTCTCACATAATGGTACTGTACTATAATGGTTCGTCTTATCAACAGTTACATATGTAACATTACTATTCACATATTTATTTTAGGTACATGTTCCCGGACTTTTCCAGTCCCTTCATCATCCAATTATAAAATGTATAAACACAGCATATCAAGCAACGTTTCTACTCTGTATTACTACATTCCACTTAAAATATCTAAAACCCTGGCTGTGTTACTGAAAAATTTCACGGATTAAAGATTTATGCTTGTCATTAAAACAGTTGTCAGAATTTAAAAGTATGTCATATTTCTTCACTTCTATTCGAGAGCACTAAACTGTTAAGACTGACTGTTGATGTAACATCTGCTGTTGTTCCATTGCCCCTTTTTTTTCTCTTACGACTGGTTCAAATAAAACTCTCTTACACTAATAATCTTCAGTTTATCCTACGTATGTCTAAGGCGGATCCTTATTATTAGTACTCACTCCGGTTGCCCCCCATAATCTACAAGCAAAAATTAATGAATTCACACATGATAATACTAATCACAGGCAACACCCAGACCCGTGGTGTTGCTCAAGTAGTTGTGCTAATCACAGGCAACTTAGACCCATGGTGTTCCTCACGGAGTGGCACTAATCACAAGTAATCTCATGGTTCCAAAACCATCATCACCGAACTCGATAGCTGCAGTCGCTTAATTGCGGCCAGTATCCAGTATTCGGGATATAGTAGGTTCGAACCCCACTGTCGGCAGCCCTGAAGACGGTTTTCCGTGGTTTCCCATTTTCACACCAGGCAAATGCTGGGGCTGTACCTTAATTAAGGCCACGGCCGCTTCCTTCCCACTCCTAGCCCTTTCCTGTCCCATCGTCGCCATAAGACCTATCTGTGTCGGTGCGACGTAAAACAATTAGCAAAAAAAAAAACCATCACGACTTGGTCGTCCCTTTTAATCGCCTCTTACGACAGCAGGAGCTACTGTGCGTCTCCACCCATAAGGACGTTCGCTTGTAACAACCAACGTGGCGGTGGCACCGAAGTGGTTTCTTTTTTCAATTAAAACAACATATTATGAAAACAAGTTTTTGTTTTCACGAGTAATTGTCGACAGTTAAAAATGTAATCATGTATCATGTATGGGCAAATTGAACACACAATGAATTTATGGGCAAGAAATATATTTGTATTAATTATGTTGTTATTAAAATAATAATAATAATAATTTGTGTGTTACATCACAGATACATGCATTGCATGCATATACGTGCCAGACTGCTGTCAAAACAAACGAATTACTGTTAATTGTATCCCTGCCTAATGTATTCCACTGCATACAGAATTAATGGCCGAGTGACGCTAAACATTTACATTATGATATTTAAAACACAAAATTGTTGTCCTAATTTTCAAATAACAAAACTCGGGTTTTCTACTGTGCAATTTAATTGACATGGTTGGATAGCATGTCACAAAAGGTTTCAACACAGTATCATGAACACTTACGCAATGATGCTAACTGCACTGTTGCTAGGCTACCATACTTTACTTTTAATTCTTCCATTGGTCAGTTCGGAAATAACAGATCCCCCCTGCCGTCCCCGTGAGTTAGAGGCTGCGTGTCTGCCTTCTACCGGGAGAATTCGGATTCGATTCTCGGCCCAAGTCAAGGATATTTACGTGAATCTGAGGGCTGGTTCGAGGTCCACTCATCGTACATTATCACAGTTGAGGAGCTATTGATAATGAGATAGTCGGCGTGGTCTAGAAAGCCAAGAATAACGGCCGAGATAATTCGTCGTATTGACCATGCATCACCTTTTAATCTACAGGTCTTCGCGGTGAGGAGGAGTCACTTGGTACGCCAAAGCGCATCAGGGCTGTAGCGCCATTTATTTATTTAATGGTATGGTGATTACAACAACGAATTCGTAAGTCCAGGTCCAATATTTTCAGTCACTCTACAGCATTTTCTGAAAGATTAAACAGGTCGCTGGGGCTTCCGGAGTAGTTATGAAGAGGGTAGCGCAGGATGACATGGTCCATGGTCTGCTCCTCTTCACTGCACTCACACATTGGAGAATTCATCCAACTAAACTTATGGCGTAAGAAATTGCAGCGTCCATGCCCAGTTCTCGGTCTGTTGAGGCGACACCATAGTTTCCTTGGAGGTCGAATCCCTTCATTTTCTGGATTGGATTTTGGACATGAGCATTAGTTCCAGATGTTGAATTTGACCACCCATCCCGCCAGCTCTGGTTTAGATTAAAATTATCCCTCAAGAATCGGCCAGCCGGTACACTTGGTGGTCTCCGAGACCGAAGTCGTTGCGGCGCTGGGTAACAAAAATCCTGGTGAACTGGTGATGAGAGAGATGACCAGATCTTCTTTGCTTCTCTCAGCGTAGCTTCCGTTCTCCTCAGGAGGGGTGGTGGGATATAACTAAGTACGGGTAACCAGTGAAACCATGAGAGTTGGAAATTCCCCTATATTTCGAAGAAGTACGAACTCCTATTATTTTAGCAATATATCTATAGGGTGGTCACAAAGTTCCGTTACCCCTTCATGAATGTTAATGTAAGTTGTCTTTTTGTTACATTTCAGACTGTGTGAACGAAACGACGGCTGATGTTATTACAAGTTGTTGTATGTATGAGGAAAATCAGCAAGGAGAACAACTGCACAAGTTCGTGCAGACTTTTGGGCGCGGTTTCAACGAAATCCACTTCCAAAATGAATACTTCTGCGATGGGAACAAACTCTTCGCCACAGGTTGTGTGAAGGGTAAGGGAAGAAGTGACACCTTGCACAAGAAAAAACATGTTGGCTCGTCGCGCAGTCCATGGAGAGATCGGCGAAGAAGTAGACGCGTGAAAGGTCTGCGGAATTGGGTATATCCCGGTTGACAATGCAGAAGCACCTGAAAGAAGATTTAGACCTGCGCCCTTTTCGGCTTCCACCGGTTCAAGAATTATCGAATGATCATATGGATTGGAGAACGACCGCATGTGCGGCGCTCCTTCATATGTTTGGCACAATACGGAAACGAGGCAAAGCGACCTTTTCCGATGAGTGTGCGATTTATAGGAGTTGTCGATCACGAATTTTGGTATTTTGGTTCAAGGAAAATCAACACTTTTATGAATAGTTGAAAAATAACCCTCTGCATGTGATGATATGGGCAACCATAAACAGAAGACGCTCGTTTGTGCAGTTCTTTTTCGAAGATGTTATAGATCAGTATCGGTTAGTGAACATGTTGCAGAAGTAGTTTATTCATCGTTTGGAGCAGCACGGAATTAATGAGGCATAATGTGGCACCTGCCCCTTTCGCCATCGCAGTACGCGAATATCTTGATTGGTCGTGGTTCTCCTGTGATGCCGCCACCAGTTGCTTGGCCATAACGAAACTCAGATCTCACCACATGCGATAATTCGCTATGGGGATCCATGAAGGGTATCGTTTCACAAAACCATTAATTTATCACTGAGACAAGCTTTCACTCAAGTTTCACCAGCAATGCTCCGAACAATGTCGCACAGAACCTGGCGGCGTATTATACACAGTTCAAAAAATAGGTATGGTGTATGTCCTCCACGAGCATTTATCACAGCTTGGCACCTACGTGGCATCCTCCGTATAAGTCGACGGAGGTCACGTGGCCGTATCAGGTCCCATTCTTCATGAGAGCTTGTTCAAGGTCTTGGCGAGTCTGTCAAGCCTATCCCACACATGCTCGATGGGAGTAAGGTCGGGACTCACTGCTGTCCATTCCATCTCTTGAATGTCCACTTCTCGCAAGACGCTACACGAGCCCTGGCATTGTCGTGCATGAGTGCGAATTCAGGGCCAACACCGCATGCACAACCAGCGCATGCTGTAGCAGTATCTGCTCGATGTTCCCTGCATCGGTAAGATAACCACGGACGACGACAACATCCGTACGGCCATCAATACTGATGCCACCCCACACAATCACAGAACTTTGTCCAAATTGGTCGCCTTCCTGGACAACATTTAGCATGTACAGCTCACCACGGCGTCTCCATACACGTTGACGTCCATCACGCTGTGAACAACACACCTCTCCTTTGCCGAAATTGTCAGTTGACGTGGGTACGGGCAAACAGAAGGCGAGCTGCGCGATGTTGCTGCGTTAAACGGGGCAATCGAACAGGACGGCTGGGTCGTAAGGACACTTCTCTTAACCTGTCCTTACTGTGCGGTCAGACACCGTGACTCCAGTGACCCTCCTTCCTCCTTGAATAATTGACAGAGAGACAGTGAGATCCACAGCAACAGGTCGAAAAGTCCATCCTTCCTTGATCAAAGTGACGGCTCTTGCGACTTGAACCTCGTTAAGATGTCTCACGGGATATGCAACATAGTGCTCAAATGACTGCAGTAGTATGTGTACCTCACAACGACACACGGACGCACCGCTGTTCACTTTGTTTTGAGGTGTCACCTGACATTTGAATGCATGCCTACGCCTACAGATGGAGTTTAACTTCGATTTGACATACCCTGAGTAGCTAAAGCCCAAGGTATGCTGTATGACCATTGGAACCCCATCTACCAAATTAACGTACACATACCAGACATTCAAAAACATTTCCCCCTAATTTTTTGAACTGTGTAGTAACCACAAGCAATAAAAATACAGTCACTCGCATAAGTATTCGTCCATCTGTCCTGTTCATATATTGAACATCAAAAAAGCATTACAAGGCTTCGGGTACGTTCAGAAACAAATACGCAGTGCATATGCAATATATACGTACAATAATACCGGCAGAATATACATCTTGCACGTCAATACTAGTTAGTAAATGATAATGAGTGTGGTTGTGCTAGGAAATGGCAACGTAAAAGTATTCGTCCATCTTGTGCACTGGCTTGTAGAACGAACCCAGCATTGAGGAAATGAGACACATCACCAAACTCAGTCCATCAGTGATACGGAAAGTGTAGGTGAGTTAAGATCTAGTGCATGCCTTGAGTATAATGGGTAAGATAAGGGAACGAACCGTTGTTGAACACCAACGAATTATCCAACTCCACCAACTTGGTAATTCGCAACGAGTAATTGCTGAATAAACCGGAATACCGCGAACTACAGTCGCAAGTATCATTCAGCGATATACGACCAGTGCAACTGTACTCAAAAGAAAAAGACCTGGGCGGCCAAGGAAGCTGACAGCACGCGAAGAGCGAAGCATTATAGTCACAGTCCAGAAATATCCCCATGTGTCTGCACCTGTGCTTCGAACAGAAGTACAAACCTCCACTGGGAAGAACATCAGTACCGACACCGTACGACGTGTGTTACACAGGGCTGGTTTGCAGGGGTGTACAAGTCTGAAGAAGCCCTGGATAAGTGAGGTGAACCGTAAGAAGAGGCTGGCGTTTGCCAAACAGTACGTTATGAAGCCACCAGCATTTTGGAAACGCGTGTTGTTTACGGATGCGAGCAAATTCTGTTTATTTACTTGCTCTGGAAAGCGACGTGTATGGAGAAAGAAGAACGCCGAGCTCCAAAGTCAAAATCTGCAACCAACCGTAAAATATGGAGGAGGTTCCATAATGGTATGGGGGTGTATGTCGGCGGCTGTGGTAGGCAACTGCCATATAATACCTGAACGGATGGATAAGATGGTGTATTTGAATATATTAAAGCAACACTTACCACCCAGCGTAGCAAAATTAGGTCTTAGTAGTGGATACTTCTTCCAGCAAGATAAAGACTCTAAGCACACTGCTCGGGTTGTTCGGGAATGGCTACTCTACAATACACCTCATGTGCTGCAGACACCACCCCCAGTCCCCAGACTTAAACCCCATAGAGCATTTATGGGCGAAATTAAAGTGTGAATTGAGCAAGCAGCGTATTCCCAATAAAGAAGCTCTGAAGCAATCCTTCATGGAAGAATGGCACAAAATAGGCCCGGAAGTGATAGAAAAGCTGGTGACATCCATGGTGAAACGCCTTCAAGCCGTGATTGATTCCAAAGGACGTTCGACGCGCTTCTGATACTTAGGCAATGACTGAACATTCCTTGAGTTCTTATTGTGGATGAATACTTTTGCAACGTGACTTTCCTGCAAGCAGTGCGATTGTTTTTTCTTTATTCCAAATGCCAGCGCTTAGGGTGCTATGAATTATGTCCTCAGCTGTTCAGATGGCAAATAAAACATACTATTACTTGTTTACAATTAACTTCTTTATTGTATTGGTGCTGTGGGCTATTGTCCTTACATGACGAACGCGGACGAATACTTATGCGAGTGACTGTATATACCAGTTTTCCTCTGCATGTTTTGTATCTTTCAAAATGCGTTGAAATTTGGTTTTTCTCGCAATGAGCGTGTAAATGAATTTGGCTTGTATCTATGCTTAGTTTTAATTTTACTATATAGATGGCATAGCAGAACTCACGGTGCTGAGTTCATTCTGTTTTCTGTAATGCATAACGTCAAGGAAATCTCAATTTTGCTTCCTGTACAGCGGAAAAATATTAATAGCGCAGTACTGTGCACAAAATTACATTTTCCTTTGGAAAATCAAATAATCATAAATATGTCTTACTGTAAAATGTGTGACGTGATGTTACCTAGCAACCGTGCAGGCTGTGGTGTGAATAATTCTGGATGGCAATGACATACAGATCCATGGGCTGTGCAGCTCTCAAGGTACTGTTGCTAGGTAACACATTTTGTTACGTGATACCATTTCGTTGCATAAATTGTCGGATGACCCCAAAATCTGGCAAGTAAGACATGCTTATCTCTCTCTCGTGCAAGAAGACCTCGAATGAGAATCTAAGTTCTCATGCATTTTTATACATTATTTATTATTTCTACTCTGAGCCGTACATAATCCCAATCATCTATTCAACTTCACAGGCAATCCAACACATACATCAGTGATGCATTGATTACTTTATCTTTACATAACAGACTGAAGAAAAGCCCTACAACTAAAGTTACTCCTTCCACCCCGTCATCGTCTAACGCGTACCAACCACCGTTTATTTTTCGTGTGGTCTTCACATCCATTTAGGACAGGCTTCAGTACACACCTCAGCTCCAACCTCAAAAATCGAATATATGACAAACCACATCACATACGAGAGTTAAGGTACTACCTCCAGTTAAGAACTATTCGTCATTCACTTCTTTTCCGTGTCTGGTCAGCATTCCAAAAAAACTGCTGCTGCGATGGCCTTGCTGTTTCCTATAAAAACATCTTGTGATGTGTAAGCGTTGTTCAGGAGGGGACAGATAAGTAGCTGGCCTGGGTCTTGTTCAGCACCACATTGACTCGAGGCGTCTGCGTTTGCTGTAAGGATTCCCCATTTCTTCAGGTTGGTTTTGACATCAAGGGACATCCACTCTTAAGCGGTTGAGGGATCTCCATTCGAGGATTGCAATTATAAACGTACAAGAAATGAATAGCAATCGGGTGTACCCTGGGGACACCGTCAGACGATGCAACGGCTGATCCTTTCACAACCGGATTCTATCCAAAGGATTGCACAAAATCGGGTTTTTTCAACAGCACTTGTGTTTATCTCCTTAAACATCGAGGTATGTTCGCGAGAGAAAGTAGAATTGTTGGTAAATCTAGGACTCTGTACAGGTGTTGAAACATAAAACTTGGAATTTTCGTCACCAAACACAACAAAAAAAACCATGCTTGGAAGTTTTATATAAAAAGAAATGTGCAATTAACACAGTAAGTAAGGGAATACAGTAGAAGCAGTCAGACGTAGTTAATGCAAAGGCGCAGAAGACCTACAACTTCACGCCAGGATAAAATCATGGCGGCAAATTTTAAAGAAAAAACCACAGTAATAGCGTTTCAGCTACTTTGAGATAACTTACAGAGTTGAAATCTGCTGTTCTTATATTAATGAATTTACTGTGAAAATATAGCTTCCGAGAGTTTTGTGATCGCCTTAAACTTATGGCCACTAGTATACTTTCGGAATTTCTCCGCACATTCCCCGGAATTTCCCTTCTTATTGCTAGCAGACGTTTGGACCTGCATTAGAATAGGCATGCAGTCGTATGATATTATTAGAGTCCGGATTATTAGGTACTGATAGGTTAGAATGCAAACTTACTTAAGCCAGTAACAAGTGTACCCTACACTGTACAACGGTTATGCTATGAGATTTGCATATATATTAGGGGTACAGCCTATAGAACTCCTTGAATTTATGCTACTCTTCCTACATTGTGGTACAACGGGTTGCATCACACCTCCTAGAAACCTAATTATTTTGCATTCTAACCTATTATCACCTAAACATCCGGGGTATAGATATTATATACTGTGTACTGGGCCGGGCTAACTTATTCAACGGAGGATGTAGTGGTTGCCAATAGAAGAACAGACAATCGATTGAAATGGGTGGCATTGACGGCGCTGTTCCAGAATTACTTCCACTTGTTAGAGATGTGAAAATCTGGGTGTGAAGCTAATGTAAATCGATTGGAGGTGCTTGGCAAGTAAGAGGCAGTGAGACGCTGATGTCAGTACCTCCACCTCCTCCTCTTCAAGACCATTAACCCGGAGGAAGTGCGCGAAGCGACGCGACGCGACGCGACGCGACGCGTCTCACTGCCAGGTAATGGAAGTGCTGTAGCTCGCGCGCCAATGACGTCACAGCGCCCTTGACACTTCCATATCAAGTCGAGAGCTCCCATTACAAGCTTATGAGTTCTAGTAACACGGCGCTATCTAACACCCGCTCCTCCGTATTCGTCTTCGTCTGCATGCGCTGCGTGATTTAAACAATTAACCAGTGTTCTCTTTAGGATGACCCATTTATTTTACGAGTACATTCTATTAACTTTCTTTAGCTTATCTGGGCATTTCTAGCGTAGCTTCAGTCACCTGGTTCATTTTGTAGAACCCGACTTTACAAACTGATTTTCATTAAATTCTCTTAAGCCATTTTCTGCCTCAACGTTCCAAAACTATCGATATTTGATTACACAAAGAGTGGTCGGTTAGATTCTGTATCTTAGCTAGTGGCGTTTCTGCTCACTTATCGTGTTTTTTTTTTTTTTGCGTTACGTCGCACCGACACAGATAGGTCTTATGGCGATGATGAAATAGGAAAGGGCTAGGAAGTGGAAGGAAGCGGCCGTGGCCTTAAGGTACAGATTCGGCATTTGCCTGGTGTGAAAATGGGAAACCACGGAAAGCCATCTTCAGCGCTACCGACAATGGGATTCGAACCCACTATCTCCCGATTACTGGATACTGGCCGCACTTAAGCGACTGCAGCTATCGAGCTCGGTTTATCGTGTTTTAATGCTTCTTTCGAACTATCGTAGTTACTTCAGTTAATTTTACAGTTGTGCAGCAATACCATGTTCATCTTACATACATAATTTAAAACAATGCATTTCTTGCATCCATTTTTCCTTTCAAGTGGCTTTACGTGGTATAGATAAGACTTATGGCGACGAAGGGATAAGAAAGAGCTAGGAGTTGTAAGGAAGCGGTCGTGACTTTTAGGTACAGCTTCACCAGGATTTGCCTGGTGTGAAAATGGGAAACCAAGGAAAACCATCTTCAGGGTTGCCGACAGAAGGGTTTGAAACTACTATCTCCCAAACGCAAACTCACAGCTGCACGCCTTAACAGCACGGCCAACTCACTCCATGATTTTTTTTTTAGTTTTATCCGCGGGATTACGATCGGATTCCCTCCCTGGCATCAAGCGATTTTTCAGGGGAAAATTGCAACCCAGAATTGGCCGGAAATTTATCATCGGTCGTATATAAAGAAATGGAAAAGCTAAGCTAGTACACGAATCACGCTCACCCCCCCCCCCCCACACACACACACTCCTACTAGTAAAATGAATAACAAACACACGCACAAAAAAAATATTCACCTGCAACAGTGGTTTCTGATCTTAATTTTCTACTCCTCTAACTTCTCTTTTCTTATTCTCCTCTGAGCCCTTTTTTTGTCGATCTTTTCAATTTTATTGTATTTTTATTTTCTGAATGTTAATATAATTTTTGTTATCAGTCTTCTTTCTCCTCCTCATCCTCCTGCCCCATCTCTTTTCTTCCTTAACCCATCCAATCCAACTTGTTATTCTCTTATCGAAGAAGGCTGCCAACCATTTTGTATTTCCCGTATTACAACTCAGGGGTTAAGTGAGAGAGGAAATTATGCGGCAGACCAAGAATAATTGATTTTTGTCCTTTTCCAGTCTTATGCCATCTTTTCTTTTGCATAATTTAACTAACAAAAAGTAAAGAAAGAAAAGTTACGCCTTTATTGTACAAATAACTCAACAGAATGCTTTAGAAAACTCAATTCTGCTTCAATTTTTCGAAACTATCGATACATGAATACATAAAGGTTGGTAAGATTCTATACCTTACCCAGTGGGGTTCTATTCATTTATTGTGTTACATTGTTTCTTTGAAACTATCGTTGTTCCTTTTACGAAGGTCGATCAAATATAAACGGGATTTTTGTTCCTGAACATCAACAGTTGGTAGGACTGGCCCTGATCTTCTGCTATGCTTAAGCGGGACCGTTAGGAGTGGGGAGAACGTGCCGTCAGGTATTTCCCGCCGTTTCGTTAGTAACGCTCACGATGTCGGAGCAACTGGTGCACCCCTCCACTGCGCAACGCATAATTATAAAAATTCTTGCTCGTTAAGGAGTTACAGCGGTGGAAATCTGCTAGAGATTGACTGCACAGTTCGGCGATTCAACCTTGCCAAGAACGCGTGTGTTCGTCTGGCATAAAAATTTCAAGGAATGACGGGAACGTGTGGAAAATCAGCAACACGATCGCCATCCTCGGACCAGCGTTACAGACGAAAACATTCGTGCGGTTAAATACCTTATTGACAACAATCGACGGGCGAGAGTTTCTGAAATTGCAGAACAAGTCGGACTCAGTTATGGGAGCTGTCAAGCAATCATCACAATGCGACAATGCGCGGCCCCATACTACAGCTCTGTCTGAAAGCTACAGGAAATGCACTGGAATAAACTTGATCCTCCTCCTTACAGCCCGGACTTTTCACCTCGCGATTTCCATTTGTCTGGGCCGCTTAAAGAAGTTCTAGGACGGCAACTATTTGAAGGTGACCGTGCGCAACTGGCTGGTGACACGACCCTGTTCTTTTTACGATGAGGGCATCAATCAGCTGCCCATACGGTGGGAAAAATGAATTTCCAAAACAGGAAACTATGTGGAAAAATAAATTGTAATTGCCTTGTGTTTTTCAATAAATGAACTTAAAAAATCGAATCCTGTGTATAATATTGATTCCCCCCCCCCCACTCGTACTTTATTTTATTGCTCAGTTGTGCATTAATACCTTGTTTATTTTACACACATAATTTAAAAGAATGCAATTCACAGTAATCCTTGCAGTTCGTATATAAGACAGGATACAAGCCTCAGTCTACACGTGTAACCGCGGCCATCATCGTTAAGGCGTGAAGTCTTTATTGTATGACATCGCGGTTAGCAGGTTTCGACTCCCGTTGGTCGAAGAGGTGGTGTTATACAATTTCTAACCAATAGAGGCCTGATTTTTCGGCAGTAATAGGTTAGAAAGCAAACTTACTGAAGCGAGTAACAAGTATGCTGTGACGTGCACAACGGTAGTGCCATGAGTTTTGCATAAACATTAGGGGTACGACCCTTCAGAGCCCCTAGAATTTTTATTACTCTTACTATATTACGGAAGAGAGGGCTAGACAACATCTCCTAGTAACCAAATATAAGATTGGCTTTTAACCTATTATTCCTTAAAAAAATCCGTTCTCTATAAACATGAAAATAAATTCCGCGCCAAAATCTTGGGCTTAGTTTCAAACCTCCCCGCAGTGTTCACATGGAGTGAGGGCACATAATGCTAATGATGGTAATTCAATCGTCGGATGGGGATGTTAAACCTTGAGCAGTTACCTTGGTGCTATTCGACAGAAGCAGACACCGGGTTTCACCCTCTCTCTGTCCGGCTCCATGACTAAATGGTTAGCATGCTGGCCTTTGGTGCAGTGGGTCCCGGCTTCGATTCCCGGCCGGGGCGGGGATTTTAACCTTCAATGGTTAAAACCAATGGCTCGGGAGCTGGGTGTGTGTGAGTGCCGTTTTCATCATTAGAATTTATCATAGGTAGGGCCCCATCATGGTAGATACACAGGGCGCCTCTAAGGAGTCAACTCGAAAGACCTGCACCAGGCCTCTTCAGAGGCCACATGCCATTAATTATTATTATTATTATATTATTATTATTATTATTATTATTATACCGTCTCTCTGCCATCATACATCACGTCGTTCATTTCATCGAATAATAATAATAATAATAATAATAATAATAATAATAATAATAATAATAATAATAATAATAATAGTTTACTGCCTCAGCGTCCTTAGCGACAACGAAATCCCGTTCACCTGCCCAGAAAAGTTATTTTCCTTTGGCTCAGCGTTTCTTTTTCCTCCTTTGTTCAAACCATGCCTTGCTGGTTCTTAGTTTCGGCTTTACTTGCAAACCTTGATATGCTTCGAGTGTTTTCTTAAGTGAGTCACGCTCGTGAATCTCGGCACCTGTGGTCTCCACTTCTTGTATATCCCTTTCCACATGAATGAATCAGGTATCCTTTCTTTATTACACGTAAGTTAGGTTAACAGACAGTTCGTTAACATCAGAGGTCATTCACGTCATGTGACAATGGAGGACAATCCTTGTTTACTGAATAGTCTCTTTAATAGTTTCCATGTTTGTGAGTGGTTTGTGCATGCGCCGTATCCTGTAGTCGCTGTTTTCTTTCGCCAGGCTTGGGAATTTCCTCAGGAATTCGTATCTGCCCCGACGGAATCCTGTGCTGAGTACAGGATTTCCGGTTGTACTGGAGTGCAGTCGTAACCAAGGTTACCGACATTTCTTCTGTGGCAAGGTCATATGACATTTCCATTTTGTTAACCTGCAAAGCGAAGGCTTCTTTGTAGTAAATTTTGGGTTCTATAAACATTCCTAGGTATTTAAAAGTCTTCTCTCCGCTCGATATAATAATAATAATAATAATAATAATAATAATAATAATAATAATAATAATAATAATACTACTAATAATTCGTCACTACAACACTGTCATCAAACCAGTATCGCTGTATGCATCTGAATGCATTATCCTGTCCGAGAAATGTTTGCTTGCGGATTTAGAGAGGAAAGAAAGAAAGATCCTACACATCATACTTGGTCCAAACTACAAAAAGGGTATCTACATTAGAAAATCCAGGCAAGAAGTATACTCTAAGGTCGGTATTATAATAGAGGTTTAAACTGTTGGTTCAGTTTAAACTTCGGTTTATCTGTTAGTCGTGTTTTACAAAACTTAATCTTTAGTTTAACTAGAGATTAATATCACTGCCACTCATCTACCGTTTAAACTGAAGTTTAAGAATACATAACCTCACAACATGGATCTCGAAGATATTTTAGAAGCGATGACGAAGAAGTGGTTCAAATTATTGAACGACCACGGTCACTACGAGTTTTCCGAGCAATAAAAAATAGATTTTAAATAGATTTAGGCATACAAAACAGACTGTCATAACCCTATTTCAGCAAATTGGTGCTAGAATAAAACATGAAACGAAAAGGTAAGAATGTAAAAATGACTTTTTGAACTGTTTGAATGTCAAAAGTATAAATTTTAGAAAATAAATTAACTTCCTTCTGTTTCAGAAATCTTGCTGTAGAACCCCTCAGTCAGGCACTAATAGCGTTGCAGTTTTATGCCTCCCGTAGTATGTTTATTAAAATGGGAGATTTTGGAGGAATTCATAAGGACACTGTTTCACGGACTATGTAAATATTTCTGTACTAGGCCTAAGTGCACAAGCAATTCCATTTCCTTACAAGTAAAATTAGGACAACCTTTATTGCTTTTATCCTCCATTTTACCTACAAGACATTAACAAAACATTATCGATAGTCATCTTTTCTCGCAAGTCACGTCTACCAAGATCGTTTATTCCCTTCTTCACCTCAGTTTAACTTAGGCCGGCCATTATAAGACTCAACATCGGTTTAAACTCAAGTTACAGTTTAACTCAATCTTCAGTTTAAACCCACATTATAATACCGGCCCTAAGATAGAGAATATCCCGGACACAATGCGTAAAGGCAGAGTTCGCTTCTACGGTCATATACGACGGATGATCGACTCTCGATGGACGAAACGTATTTTCAGTATATTTGACTCAAAACCAAAAACGGCAATGCCATGGTACGTTAATGTCAATAATGATCTTAAAGAACTGGGTCTACTCTAAGGGTCGGTATTATAATAGAGGTTTAAACTGTTGGTTCAGTTTAAACTTCGGTTTATCTGTCAGTCGTGTTTTACAAAACTTAATCTTTAGTTTAACTAGAGATTAATATTACTGCCACTCATCTACCGTTTAAACTGAAGTTTAAGAATATATAACCTCACAACATGGATCTCGAAGATATTTTAGAAGCGATGACGAAGAAGTGGTTCATATTATTGAACGACCACGGTCACTACGAGTTTTCCGAGCAAGGGGACGTCACTTTCATATATAGAATGAAAAATAGTTTTTAAATAGACCGAAATCTTTTCAGAGCAGCCATTAACACTGTTGGGACTTTGTGGGCGAAAAACGGGTAACTGGTCCTAAATGGACAGAAGAACGTCGTGCAAAGCACAGTGAGCTAATGAAGACGATGTGTATCAAGCGAAAAATGAACAAATGCCAGATTGTAAAGTGAGGCTTATCCTGGGCCCTAGTTACCAGTCATTCGACTAAGTCAGGAGTGGAATTAATGAAGCCCCCATCTAGCGGCGAGGATAGGACTTGTGCCAGCTGCCGAAGCCTGTCGCACTCCTCTCGGGCAATGATTAATGAATGACAGATCAAATGAAATGATATTGGAGAGTTCTGCTGGAATGAAATATGACAGGGAAAACCGGAGTACTCGGAGAAAAACCTGTCCCGCCTCCGCTTTGTCCTTCACAAATCTCACATGGAGGGACCGGGACTTGAGCCACGGAACCCAGCAGTGTGAGGCCGGCGCGTTGCCGCTTGAGCCACGGAGTCGAATAATAATAATAATAATAATAATAATAATAATAATAATAATAATAATAATAATCAAATACAGAGAGGGCCTCCAGTTGAATGACTGTGCGGTAGCGTGTGAATTCAGCGTTCAAGAATATTGATATCTTGTTGTGTACACCCATTATTATTAATTTATTTATCGATACGACAATCTGCGAGCCACATTTACATTATCTACCTTGCCATCTAGTGGCTCTCCCACCAAAAATCTTTAGGTACTGTATTTGGTTTTTCCTTTCTCGATCTTCAGTCGGGAAGCTCCGTAGTTTGGTCAGTTGCTTTTCCAGTGTATCCCGGATTCCCTCAAACTTTTTCCTAATTGTTGGTCTGTCCTGTATCTCTTCCCTTTTGACACCGACTTCTGCTGGCTCCTTGTACATCTGTATTAAATTAAATTGCTGGCCGAAATCTTGGGCTCAGTTTCAAACCTTCCCGCAGTGTTCACATGGAGTCAGGACATATGAAGCTATTGATAGTAGTAGTCGCATGGGGATGTTCAACCTTAATCAGACACCTTCGTGCTATTCGACGGGAGCAGGAACCGGGTTTCACCCTCTCTCTCTCTCTCTCTCTCTCTCTCTCTCTCTCTCTCTATCTCTCTCTCTCTCTCTCTCTCTCTCTCTCTCTCTCTGTGCCTGCTATCGTACATCACTCGTTAATTTCATCGCATTAACTTCTCTGGTGAGGCTGACGTCAAGAAGGGCATCCCAGACGAAGAACATCGACATCCACGAAACGGAAACTGAGGAGTCTAATGAGAGAGGAACCTATGCCACTTTGACAAGAAATGGATATAAGTTGAGTTTTCTGAAGTATACATTGGAGTCGTCATTTTTACAATAACGGAGTAACTTTTTGTGAGGTGAATTGTGCAAAGAGAAAACAATAGTAGAAGAAGACCGGAAAATGCCAAAAAAACAATTATTCATGGTTTGTGTCACAGCTCCCCTCACACTTGACCACCAAACGTGATACGGGATACAATGATCAGAATAAGGACGATAATAAGAAATTGAACTAAAAGCGTGAACAAAGAAAGAGAGAGGAGAAGAAATAATAAAAGAGATAATTTTAACATGTAGAAAAGCAGAATAAAATTAGAAGAAAATGAGCAAGAACGATGATAAAGGGAAGAAGAAGAATGAGAAAGGAGGAGGATAAGATGAAATAAGGGGAGAAGAAGAGGAAGAGAAGAGGAATAAGAGAAGGACAAAAAGAAATAAAAAAGGGGAAGAGAAGAAGAAGAAAGAGGAAGTAGGAGATAAAAGTGGGAGGAAGAATTTAATGGTTTATTCTCTTTAATGTTTAGGATCGTTATGGCCGTTTCTGGAACCTTCGTGGCTAAGGCGTCAGCTCGCCGACCTCTCACCATTAGGTGTCGTGCTTCAAATCCCGGTCACACCATGTGAGATTTGTGCTGGAAAAAGCGAAGGCGGGACAGAATTTTCTGCGGGTACTCCGATCTTCCTCTGCCATCTTTCATTCCAGCAATGCTCTCCAGTATTCATCTGTCAGTCATTAATCATTGCTCCAGATGAGCGCGTGGGAAGGCTTTGGCAGCCGGCACAGATCCTATCCTGGCCGCTAGACGGGAGCTTCATTCATTGACTTCCTGACCCGGCTGAAATTGGAAACAGACTGTGGATTTTCATCATATGGCTCTCTTTGTACCATGTTTGTTCCGGCTCCGAATCATGTTCGTGTATTCTTTACCCATTCTTCTTCCTCTTCATCTTCCTCTTCTTATTCTTATTCTTATTCTTATTATTATTATTATTATTACACCTAGCTACGCTAAAAAAATCATAAAGAAGCACGTAATCCATCAATGGAACAACATTTGGACTTCTTCCACTAGAGGCCAAGTCACCAGAGAAATATTCTTTCCTGAGGTTTTCGACCGCCTGCAAAGTAACGTGTTGGTGCCAAGCTTTGAAATTACTCAATTTTTGACTGGTCATGGCAACTTTGGTTATTATATTCATCGATTCAGAATCAATCGCCCTGATGGCTACATGTGTGTGTTTGCGGATCCTCACAAACGGTGGACCACCTACTGTTTGAATGTGCTGCATATGAAAGAAGAAGGCATGACTTGAACTCACATTTGAATTATTGCAACATTGCATTATCAAAACCCCTGTATCATTTGTTTAAGAAGCCGTGCTGTTAAAAATATTTTATTAACTTCAACCACTTCATTTTCCGTCGATTAGATACATGAATTCATTTTCATTGTAAAAGTGAATATGTATTTTAACTACAATCCCAGTATACTATGTATTCAGGGTTTCAAAATGCTTTGGATATTCATTATTATTATTATTATTATTATTATTATTATTATTATTATTATTATTATTATTATGTTGGGTATTCATCCCGAAGTCTGGTTTGATCCTCATAGCTCTGCCAACAGCTATAATGATAGCCTAGGCATCACTGATGAGTAATACTAGGGAAATGAGGAGTGAGGTAGTTTCCCCGTTGCTTTCCCTACCGAGCCAGAAGTTAGTATTACATACCAGTCTGCCAAGCAAACTGAAATGCATGCATCAACCGAACTTAAGAGCGATATTTTCAAGCCATTCATAACAGGGTCTAGCTGCATAAGGAATGCTATTACTAGCATCGCTCATACCTCAGTCAAAGCTAAGAATGAGACTCACGCTGATCAATGAAAGTAACACCAGAAGACATAGCGCACTGTGAACACATCTCGCCAGCGAAGGCAATTATTATTATTATTATTATTATTATTATTATTATTATTATTATTATTATTATTATTATTATTATTATTATATTATTATTAGCGTCTTTATGAGCGACCTCCTAGGGAGCAGCAAGTATGGAAGCAGTTTTAGTAATGTGAATAGGAAGTCTGAACCTTGGACCGGTCCCCCTTAAGGCTGCCTATCAATACTTTCCAGAACTCTCTGGAGCACCGGTCGGAGTGTAGAGCTAAAGCTACACGTCTGGATTATTTTCTCACCCGGGTGTCGTAAGAAATTGAAGATATCCTAGGAAATGGGATAAGGCAATTCTTTGAGCTTGTTATCCCACCCTGCTCTGCATATGCTCGCTGTACATGATCGCTAATCGAAGTTCTTTTTCCCGCTCGTGCACAAGGGGGAGGAAAATTGAACACATTGTTTTGCACCCCCTCTTGACACTGCATGGCCTCAGGGAAGCAGCTCCCTGCCCGTCTGTAAGGAATAAAAGTAAATAGCATACTTGTGAAAGAAATATTCACAAGATTGTTCCACTGAGTTCCTAACAAACTGCGCTCTGAATGACTGGAGGATTCCCCTAATGCAGCAAGACCCCATTCATTGGATCTGCCGATAGGTTGAGTTGTAAATTACAAGTCGGCTTAATGGATTCAAAAACCTCACAAAACATAAACACTTCTCCATGAATGGTAGAAATACTGGAAAACTTATTGTATAATTACATTCGTACGAAATCTCATCCCCGCTGGTTGAAGGACATGCACAAAGACATATGGGTAAATGATATAAGACCAGAGGACATGATGGAGAAGACCATCTTTAGGAGGAAAGTTGCGGGGTTGAGGCATGATCCAGAGAACGAACCTGATAAACCACGGAACAACTCGGCGGAAGAACTGCTGAAAAGTAGCGTCAGGTTGAAAGACCATTGGTTCAAATGTAAACAAAAAAGTATCCGCCTAAGAAAGAGAGGCAGGCAGCTTTTGTAACCGTAGTCATAAGTTGGCTGTATCGCTTTCTTTTTTTTTAACAATTTGTTTGTCGTCACACCCCACACAGATAAGTCTTATGGCGAAGATGGGATAGGAAAGACCTAGGAGTGGGTAGGAAGTGACCTTAATTAAGGCACAGCCCAGTATTTGCCTGGTGTGAAAATGAGAAACCAAGGACAACCATCGTCAGGGCTGTCGACAGTGTGGTTTGAACCCACTATCTCCCGAATGCAAACTCACAGCTGCGTGACACTAACCGCACGGCCAACTCGCCCGCTCAAATAATAACAATAAGAAGTTGGATTGGATGAGTGTAGAAAGATTAGAAATTAGGGAAAAGTAAGAATATAATTATGAATATTCTTATTTTTATTTGTAGTGCCAATTTCAATTCCTCAGCCTTCTATGTTTCCTCTTCCTTTCATTCCATTACTCCATGTTTTCGTCATCATCATCATCATCTCTCTCTCTCTCTCTCTCTTTCTCTCTCTCTCCTCAGACCTATTTGTACCAGTTTCCTTATTCAATTTGCCTTCGAATCCTTCCATATTTAACAGCTTCTTTCTTTGATTTCTTATTATTTCGTTTTCCAGATATATCTTGATTACTTGAATTAATATTGTTGTTGACATTTTCTCCGAAATTATTTTTTTTGTCATCCATCCTAAAGGTATGCCCAACAAATAGCAACACAATTTTTCCTACTATCTCCGTTATGTCTTCTATGTTCTGACAAATTTTCTTATTTCCACCGTTCTGTACTTTGACTCAGCATTTTTATAATGATTATAATGATTCTTCTTTCTAACATTTCAAGCATCTCTAATTTAATACTACGCATTCACTCGCGTATAGAAATTTCATTTCACTACTGTTTCGATACACGCCTTTTATTGTTAAACATCTTAGTAATACCATATGGCCTTTCTATCTTGCGTATCCTTTCTTCTATAGAACTCTTCTAAGCCACTTTCTTCAACTATCTCTCCCAAATATTTGAATTTATTCACTTAATCAATTCGAACAGTATCAGTTATTAAACATTTTAGGAGCATTTTATCAAGTTCGTCATAGATTTGGTTTTCTCTACAGAGATTCTCAATCCAGTTTTGATGGCCATTTCTTTCAAAAGATTGATTTGTATAGGTGCATTTGGAATGGTTTCTAGAAGTACAGCGAAATGATATGCAAATGCGAGGCAATGTATGGCAAACCTTAGCTTTCCTCCACAAAATTATTGGCGAAATTCTGTGTTCATTAATTATTTTTTATTTTTTATTATCATTTATTTCCGTTGTGCGATTATTTTTCATTTTACGGGGCGAATGAAATCAGTTCTCTACCACATCTTCTGGGTTCCCATTTTAAGGCAAGGTTACAATCGCTGTGGAATTTTCTCCATCTGAAGGGCCATTCGGCGTTAAAGTTTATTTCCCCTAACTATGTCACTTTTCTCTGTTATATAAATATTGAGGATGGGGGTGCAAAATGTTGAGAATCGTTGCCATTAAACATTCTCTTAAGCTTTACATAAACTGAGTTTAAAAAATAAAACTAATTGACAATTCCGTTGCGGCTAAATCTCCATCTGGCAAGCTTTAACCGCGTCATCTTTCTCACATGCAATTACTGGACTTGGCTGAAAGCATACTGTTGGACGACCCACCAGCCCGCCTAACTTAGCACGACCACAAATCTGAGATGATATAGTGGGTACAGTATAGGCTATTTAATTTGTAGCAAAATGGCTTAAGTTACAGCCGGGCTTGGTCCAGCTTGGGTCAGATTTATAACGGCCAGCCTTGTTAGTTGCCGTGCTATATATATGGTCTGAGCAGGAGTTCATAAACACGCGAGCCGCACGTGGCCAGATATGGTTCCCTACAAGGTTCCTTTCTGGGTCCTATGCTATGGTCGATTTACCTACTGAGGGCAATATTTTAACGTTTACCGGTTTAGTTATGTCGTTACCAATTATAGGTGATACAGTCAATCAAGGGTAGTGCGTTTTCATGTTCTCCTTTCTTCGTCATCTCCATAGCGACTGCAGGCGCTTCGCTTTCTTAACTACGCGTCTCCACTTCTCTTGATCACCACCTTTGCTCCGAACATTCTGAATGTCTCTTTTAGTAATGAGAAAATGGAATATTTTTAATATTCGAATAACATCCATCCGATTATTTAAATAACCGAATGAACAATCAAAAAAGTAATCGAATGGAAATATTCACTATTCGATTGCCTCAGTGTTTCGAATGGACTTTGGAATGAATAATCGAAAATAATAGAATGAGAAATATAATATAATAATATTGAATAAAATGCAACGATCGAATAAGCGATTTTTTCTCTGTGGTGGTGGTGGTGGTGGTTGTTCTTCCAGCAGGTTTTGTAATGGCGATCTTTAATATTAACAGTCTTTCTCGTTACTTCCTGCTTGTCCGGCTCCGTGGTTAAATGGTTAACATGCTGGTCTTTGTTCCAAGAGGTCTCGGGTTCGATTCCCTCTTAGGAAGGGCCCCATCCTCACAGACGCGCTGGTCGCCTACACAGCCTCAACACGGAAGACCTGCATCGGAAGCCACAGGCCATTATTGATCCCGTGAAATCTTCAAAAATATGTATGGCTGTCCAAGGAATTATTGAAACTCCTTAGATGCCCTTGTACTCTAACAACCCTCTTCTCTTACTGCACAGAAAATATCATCACCATCATCATCATCATCATCTGTTTACCCTCCAGATTCGGTTTTTCCCTCGGACTCAGCGAGGGATCCCACCTCTACCGCCTCAAGGGCAGTGTCCTGGAGCTTCAGACTCTTGGTCGGGGGATACAACTGGGAAGAATGACCAGTACCTCGCCCAGGCGGCCTCACCTGCTATGCTGAACAGGGGCCTTGTGGAGGGATGGGAATATTGGAAGGGATAGACAAGGAAGAGGGAAGGAAGCGGCCGTGGCCTTAAGTTAGGTACCATCCCGGCATTCGGCTGGAGAAGTGGGAAAACACGGAAAACCACTTCGAGGATGGCTGAGATGGGAATCGAACCCACCTCTACTCAGTTGACCTCCCGAGGCTGAGTGGACCCCGTTCCAGTACCAGTTCCAGTACCCTCGTACCACTTTTCAAATTTTCGTGACAGAGCCGGGAATCGAACCCGGACCTCCGGGGGTGGCAGCTAATCACGCTAACCACTACACCACAGAGGCGGACGCACAGAAAATATTCCTTGGCATATTTCTAAGCATCAAGAATCCAGCCTCCTCCCCTTACACACCACACAGAATCATACATAACTAACGACTCAGTGTACTTTTATAATATTCCATTTGTTTTCTCGAATGTCCTTAATAATTATTCAATACTGAATTTCTACTACCATACATGTTATTAGGAGCTGCCTGGACGAGGCAGTAAAGGCGTGCTCGGTTCGCCCGGAAGGACTTGGATTCGAATCCCCGCCAGGAAGTCGTAAAATTTAGGAAACGAGATTTCCACTTCTGGAGGTGCACATGGCCCTGAGGTTCACTCAGCCTACACCAAAAATGAGTACTAGGTTAATTCCTGGGGGCAAAGTCGGCCGGGCGTAGAGCTAACCATTCTATCCCACCATGTGCCGAGCTCACGAATGGTGGAAACCTTTACCTTCCACCCCTTCATGGGCCTTCATGGCCTGTACTGAGATGACTTTGTTCATTATACACATGGTAGCCGGAAACAATGTGAACCGAGTATATTATGCATGTTAGAGCGTTGGTCATACTGATGTGTAATTTGAAAATATTACGTCGATATTTCGCGGTATTGTCATTTTATCAGCTGCTCAAGTTAGCCAATCAGATTGCTTCGCGGGCAAATTCAGATGGGCGCTGTTGCCAATTCTGTATGTGGCTTGGTCGGACTTGAGAGCTATGCCGAGAAATGAGCATCAAACACTAACACACCGTGGGTTTAAGCTAATGCCACCGTAGCGTGCTTGCTATGGGCCGAGCATATCAGCAGGGAGGTCCTTGTTCAAGTCGCTCCCCTGGAGAAGTTTATTTCTTCTATTGGCGCTCTCAAGCCGGTCATCAGCCACGTGCAGATTTATCAACACCGTCTTGAAAAAGCCCATCTCAGTCGCCCGCGAAGCGATCTGATTGGCTAACTCCAGCAGCTGTTAAAAAAACAACGGCCGGAGATATCTGACTAATTTCCTTCAGTTATCAGTAAAGCCCGGATTTTTATGCAGTAATAGGTTAGATTGCAAACTAATTTGGTTAGTAGGAAGTGTCGGCCACCCGCTCTTCCATAGCGTAGTAAGAATAACATAAATTACAGGGGTTTTGATAGACCTTACCCCTAATGTCTATGCAGTCCCCATAGCACATCGGTTGTGAAGGTAGACTATACTTGCAACTCGCAAGTTTGCATTCTAACATATTAATGCATTAAAATCCGGGCTCTATTTATCAGTATGGCCAACACTCTAACGCTCATGTACCTGATTCAGGTTTTTCCCCACCATCTTGTAGATCATTGTTATACCTTTCAGCATTCAATGTGCCAGCCTCTGTAAATTGTCTCCACGATCCCCTATTTGGACCTCGTTCTGTGACTACTTTTACTTCCACACAGAACATCATTGATTCATTAAAAACGGAGTCTAGTTATCGTCGTCTTGGCTGCCTGCTGCTTCTCTTACATTTTACTACACTGTGCATTATCGTACTAGGTAAACTAGACTCATATGACCCACCACTGAAACCAAATCATACTCGCAGCATTAGCCATTGAATGAATTGCTAAATAACCCCGTATTTAATAATAATCATCATAATCCATGTGGACTGTTCAAAATTAATTATTCATTTCAACATCTAATAAAACCAAAGCCATAAGCCTTGGAGTTTACCCCAGAAATGATCGGTTCATCGACCTAGCTTCCTCGCTCTGAGTAGTTACCCAACCTTCTACTAAATTTGTTCAGCTTCACAGGGTCGCCACGAGTAGGTTAAATGTTGCATTTGAAGCTAAAGAAGCTACATAGTTAGATTATCTCGCTGAATGTAATATTTTATTGTTCCTGATTGTATGCAACGACGCACTTTATTTCAATTTGCCAGTCATAAAGAGCCATTCATATAAAGCATCGGAAAAAGTAGGTCATCCTTTCATAAAAAGATGGTTAAGATTCTTTGGTCACCTGCTCAGAGGACAGATTAACAAAAACCACGTATTTTAACACTACGCAAATTAAAAAACAGCATTTTAAAAGAAGTCAAAAAAGATTTAGAATGATTCAACATTAGAAGGAGAACAAATTGCAAACAGAAAATAATTTTGTATGGCTATATTTGATGGTAAATTTTCGGAGAAAGCCAAGAACAACTCAGGCAGTAAATGGACGGAAGGAAGAAGAAAACACCACCGAGAAAAGATGATGTTTTGTGAGGGAAACTATAAATAAAACTATTTCATGTGCGAATTATTCATAGAGGTTGGTCTCAGTCATCAAACTGTGTGGCACATACTGACGTACAGAAATGGCACCGGTATGCAATGGCTGGCATCTACCTGGTCAGATACCGCAACGGAGGGGACGCATTTCTGCAGCGTATTGTCGCTATTGACGAGACGCCGGCACGAGCCTACGCGCCCGAATTAAAGCATCAATCGAGCGAAAGGTATCACCCAGGTTCAGCACGTCCACAGACATTTCGACAGGAACTCAGCTGAGTGAGCTTATAGTGATTGTGCTGTGCCTGAGGGTCAAACCATGAACAGTGACTACTACTGCCGATTTCTGAAGCGACTGTGCGTGCGGTGTCTACGTTTATTGCCAGAAGATCGCCCTATCGTGTTGCATGACAACGCACGTAGTCATGTCACAAACAATGCCAAGCTCTGATCGCAATTTTGGTATTGGGATGTCTTGAAACACATTCCGTATTCACCAGACATATGCCCTTGTTGTGACTCCGACCTGGTTCCGAAGTTGAAAGAACCCCTCCGAGGCCAATAGTTTCCCAACAGTTGGCAAACGGTAATAGACTTCGCAGGTAACTACACTGAAGGAATGTAATGCAATTGTACTTGTTAGTTCAATAAATATTGCCATTACTTTACTTACAGCCCTTGTATTTACACCCTACAGCAGGGCCTCCCAAACGCCCAAAATCTCACGCGTGCAAATTGAGACGCAAAGTTCCTGTGCACAGTGCATCGGTCCCATTCGGCTCGGCTCGGCTCGTACCAACGCTTCGTCTCTGGGCTACTCGGCTATGCTCGGCTCAACTCGGCTCGGATTTGGAGCGCTACGGAGCAAGTGAGGAAGAGGGAGACAGGGGGAGCGAGCGAGGCAGGCGTGGGGAAAGAGAGAGACAGCGCTATTTCTCCAAATCGAGGAGTGGGGGTCTGCACTCTGGTCAACCGAGTAAAGTCGTCTTTTTCACCATGCACAGTGCGTGCACCAGGTCCATGCACTCTGAAATGCCCTGCCCTACAGTATCGTGTACGATTTTGATAGCCAATGATTCGTTTCAGACCAATTGACTTCTCTTCTGTCACCCTAAGAGTTGGAATATATAATTTTGATTATTCCTTAATTACATTTGCCGATTCTCAACGGAAAGGACATGAAATGCCATATGATTTGTTTGTGTACATGCTTCACTGCAGTTTCTCTTCGTCAGTTCGTGAAAGATTGACTAGGACTGTTACACCGGACTGGAGGAAACATGGATTAACTTCTGCTTACAGTGAAAACAGACGGCTTCAGTTAGGAAGTTAGTACATAAATGAAGGGTTTCTGGCAACCAAAAAGTCACAAGTACAAAAAATGAGATATTAGTACAATGGGAACAACAGAATGCTCATCTCTGATTGTTATGCTGGTGGTGATTATTGTTTTTATAGGAAATAAAACTGGATAACCATCCTCTATACAGTATAACACTAATCAGAGAGAAAAAAACGAAGAGATTGACACTTCGAACAATGAAGATAACGGCCAAAGAAGGAGAAGGGCCACGAAGGCCTCGAATGCTCTAATAGCGTCGGGGTCGGAAAAGAACAATTGATCCCAGGAGGTGTGACAGGATAGAGCAAAGTAAGGAGCCTGGCACAAGGACGTTGAAGCAATGCCAGGACTCAGGTACGGGTGCCGTGGAAGCCAACCCACGCTCCCTGGAACTCTCTTTAGTCGCCTTGGATACGTACTGAGACGTAACTGTCTTCTCCAAACCATAATTGAAAGTAAAATACTGGTAAAGAGACCCAGGGGACGATCAAGGATGTTATACATCAGGAACCACCATGTGGTTCATATAGCAACATGAAGAGGCTAGCAGATCGTAAGATGTGGCTACAGCGACAAGGCATTGAGTTTAGATGACGATGATGATGATGATGATGATGATTACGACACGCAGGGGATACCGTGGATGTTGTTCTACTGCTCCCAGATACTCATCTCTCTATACATATCACATATTCTAGTAAATCAGCCACAGTCACAGAGCCATGGAATATTGGTTCGTTTGTAAAAACGACCAATGTCACTAGGGTTTCTCGAAAGAATAACCGAAGTCAAATTACACTGGCTGTTTCTGACTGCAAGCCAGAACATTTTCCACCACCTTGTTTTCGGACTATTAGCTGTTACTTTTGCATTATGTTGAAAGTTGAGACGGGTCCTGAGTGCAGTATAGCATGGCGCAATGTGAGTCCCATTCCTCTTCGACCAACATAGTTTCAAGACTTAAATTATAGCGTGCATTCCTTCAAAATCCACTAAACACACCTACGAGAGAGCCCAGAATGTATTTCTGATGGTGATATTGATACAGATGACAACAGTGATGGATGCACTGAATGAAAGCGTTCTATTAACTGTGACATTACTGCGTTAATTTCTTGATCCGTTTTCAATACCATGTGATACAAAAGAGAAAAGTACCGAAAATCTATAACAAATAGACTATCATACAGTTTCGTTGAATAAACTGTGATAATATTGCCACTGACTTTAATACACATGTGTTTAGAAAAATTCTGCTGCAATAAAACCTGAATGTAAGGAAGATTATCTCTCTTCGTGACAATTTCAAGCCAAAGCAACCAATATCAATATTTCTTAAGAGGGCAATTTTAAACTGTTTCTTATGCAGTCATGTAGGAAAATATTGCCTTGTCTCATTGTAACACTGAGTCACATTTATACAGTTGGTATCTCCTGAAACTTTCATATTTCTGACATTCTTTTATTCGCCAGAACCCCATCAGTTGTGATGCAAGGGGCCATTTATAATTTCCTAGACTGCTACAGGCCTATTTCAGGGAAAGCCTTGCTCTGCATTTGACAGAACAGTCATGAGTATTCACGACAGGGCTGGTCGTCATAGGAGCCAGCAACACGCAGCGTGCACGACTGCTCCTTGCTGCAGGCGCAGGGAAGCAAACAGCGATGCAGTGCGGTAGAAGAGGTGGCCTGCTAGACCCTTCCTATGAGTCAGTGCGCTGGAATGTAGGCCGGCGTGAGTCTTCCACGAAGCACACGATGAGTCATGAGATGTATTGCACTATTAAGAAGCTACTGTGACAGACAAACGGGAGGATTTCCCATATTATTGGATTGCAAGAACCATCCATTGTAATGCCAGCATACACACGGACAAAGAAAGAATTCAATATCTTTGGTAAGTTATAGCTTCTAGCACTGTTGAGCTTCTTCATGGTGGATTATCATTAAAGTGAATTAGATTGAGGTATACACGATGATAATATAAAGAATGAGAAACACATTTTAACTTATTAATTCACCGAGGGCAGGAGCATATTGAGAAGGAGATAGCGAACTCTCGTTTACAGTCACCTCCGATCACAATTAATACAATTGAGTGCAACTTATCTCCACTAAGAATATGGCGTTTTCATTGGAAGCTATATAGAGCAGTGATTTCGCATAAACGTACCACATTAAAGTACGTATTAAGAGAGAACTAGGAATTATGTAAATAAATAAATAAATAAATAAATAAATAAATAAATAAATAAATAAATAAATAAAACCATGAAGAAAAGATGTAAATTTTCCATTATCTTAATATTTCCTGCTAAATAACTATATTCGACATGCGTACTACAATTTAAGTTTCTAAGAAATCATACCGAAGTCTTGGAAGTATTTAATACAATAATACAGCAATATGCTGAGAAAAATCACCCTTACAGCATATCATCTTGAAGATTGGCCACCATCAACGATTATTGTTCTGTATTTTACTCTCGCAGTCTAAATATTAAAGAACTACGGGAGTTTCATATAATTGTTCTCTAACCCAAGTCGATATTTACCTTACGCCTTGAGTTCGATGATCGGTTGCAAGAGGCTGAACTCGGTCATTTCGGAAGCTTTGACACAAATGCGCTACTTTCCTGCGCCTTATAACGGTTTTTCCGGACTACAACGGAGTGACGAATAATGGGGGGGGGGGTGAAACGCGGTGATGGCTACAAGTTTGTGGGTGGTCCCTGATTTTTTTTTTGTCACATGTTTAATGTTGCACAAATACATCGAACGTTTTTGGAGACGAAAGGATGGAAAAGGACGAAAAGATGGGAAGGAAGCGTCCATGGCCTTATTTCTAATAACTAGATTTCGTGCCTAAGGCCTGGATTCAATTCCAAACCAATGCTCATTGTTCATATGGAGTGAAAGCATATTACACTGTTTATGGACTGCAATAACCATCCATCGCAATGTCAGAATACACACAGACAAATAAAGAATTCAATATCATGGGTAATTTTCAGCCTCTAGCACAGTTCAGCTTCTTCATGGTGGAATATCATTAAAGCCCATTTCCTGTTGACGGTGATTCGTCCACCAGATGGAGATGTTAAGACTAGAGCAGATCTCTCTGTTTTATTGGAAAGGAGTAAACTAGGCGCCTTACATCATCATTAGAGTCTGGACTTTTTTAGACAGCAACAACTTTAAAGGTGGAATTCCGTGATTTTTTAAAAGTACTTGGAGAATTTAAAATGAAATATTTTTTTCCATTAGAATGAATTCAGCGTGCTCGCAATGGACATCCTGGAGAAACAAATTGAAATTACTATAACTGGAATCACCTCGCTAGGGTTACAGAAATTCGAATTCGGAAACATAACCTCAGTTGGCTTTGCAGTGTATCACGATAGACATCTCCAGGTTCTTAGATGTAAAGGATCGTCCGTTTTCGGACATCACGTTGCGAAACATCAAGAAACTTCCCTCCACATCAAGGCGAGACTCCGAAGATAAAAATCGATATTTTGGTCATTTTGTTGAAATTTTTCATGACTGAAATTGAAAGGATTGAGTTTCTTTTTTCTTCTCACGAAGTTATTCCTCTGAACTCAAACAATTTATTACTGTAATAATGCTTTGTTTGCTTATTGTAATTTTACATTTAAATCCCATTTATCTCCCAAAATATTCTTCCAATTGTAACAAAATTTGTATGGTATTTGTATCACAGCTATATTAAGAAACCTCCGTATGCAATTTTTGAGTGCAGAATTTTTTCAAGTGGTAGGGAATTTTAAGTCCAAAATTTTAGAACGTAAAAATTACACAAACTTTAGTACGATATATCTCCTTGTATTAATTATGTACAGAAAAATCGATACGTAGTGCTTTTAAACAAGTATTATCTACATAATTAAGAATTTACATTAACATGTTCATTAAATGTAATAAAACATGTAAAAAAATATTTTGGAACACTGAATTGTATATGAAAGAAATGTTCATGATATCTCTACTCTTATGTAAGTGACATTCCCACAAAGTTTCGTGATAATGCATGCATTAGATAAAAAAAATATCTTTTTCTCCGGAGTGTCGCTTTCAGGCTTCATACTTGAAGGAAGTGAGATCTTCCTCTTCAAAAACAGACACATCAAAATTTCCTCCTTTTAATATTCCGCTTATCTTGCACATAATTTGATATCCCTGGCTCTTTTTCAAGCACTATTGATTTTATTTCCTGTCTTAAAAGATATGGTTCCAATATAATTACTAGAGAAATGACGTTTAAAAGGTGACGAATGAAGCAATCATTATACGAATTTAGAATGGGCAGTAAAAATGTTATGGAAAGAGGTTAAGTTGCCCTTAAGCCGTTAAGGCCTAAAACAAGGCTAAAAGGGATGAATAAATCAAAAAGCGCCGAAGAAGGCAGAAAAAAATCCACAATTTTCTGGCTTACAATGACCCAGAATGAACATGTATTATGTTGGGTCTGGTCTTCGGACACCCGAGAAAATGAAAAGTTATTCGTTGCGAGTCTTGCGTAAACTTTGGGGGTACGGCCCAGCATAAACCCTGGCATTTATGTTACTCTTGCTACATAAAGGAAGAACGGGCTAGATGACATTTCCTAATGACTACACTAGTTTGCAGTCTAACATATTACTGACTAAAAATCTGGAGTCTAAAAATCATCATCGTCATCTCATACTCATGCGCAGGTAACAGATGGCTGTCAGAGAGAAATACCTGCATCAGGCGAGGCAATCATATCCTCCGATACTCCGGACACTTAACACTGTACGTTAAATAAGGAAAGGCGTAATTTTTCTTAAATACTACCAGCAATTATAGCGAATTTATATTGGAAAGAGCGTAAAATACGACAGAGAGAGTATCTTAGGTTAGGGAAGAAGGGGAGTGTGATAAAATGCTGGAAGGAGGTGTGGGAGGGTGGAAAAGTGCGAGCGTGCTGTAATTCTGATTTATTATCTGACAGAACACACAGCGATTCTATTAACGGAAGTATTTTAAGTAGAAACAATAAATCCTGTCAGGAAGTAATTCGGCCACCCTCTTCGCTATATTGAGAATGTTTCTCTGAGCACTTTGCGGGGAAGTTGACTAACAAATATCTGAGAATGCAATATACAGTAGGAGGTCGTTCGGAGAACAATATGTCAATTTTGAAGGGTAGATGCTGAACGGAATTATAACATTCAAGATTGTGCTTCGAAACAGACTCTTCGAGAAAATACACAACTTCGCTAAGCTTCGCGATTTAATCCAATGCTACAAACTACCTCAAATGGGAACGTTTTTCTTATGGAGTAAACATATGAGCTGACCACTTGGTGGTATTCGACAGGAGTAGGCTATGTGCCGAAGCTAGGTTTCAACTCCATTATCAGCATCAAATGGGAATATCGTGTTCTTCGTCTGATAACCGTCGAGTGCTATGTCAGGCACATAAGGAGGAAGTAGTTTTTAAAAATCAGTATTTCCGCTGCGATCCTTGTTATGAACTAAACATACATTGGCCAGGAGCACGGGATATTTAACGCCGTAAACTTTCCTGTGGATTGCGACGTATTTTTTGCGGGAGGGATAACGCGTCAGCCTCCGGGTAAGACAATTCAAAATGGCCTTTCGAGTGTAAAATCTTCCCAGTTAACGCAGACTAAGATATGGTGGCAACTCTGTTCTTGAATAACGTGTTCATTGATAACTGTAGAGTGCTATGTCAGGTCAATAAGGAGGATGTAGTTTTGAAACAGCAGTATTTACCTATAGAGCTGGCTGTGCGGCTGGGGCAGTGTTGCTGTTAGCTTTCATTCGGAAGATGGTTGATTCGAATTTAGTTTCCTGCCTATTTTCACACCAGATTAAAAGCTGGAAAGCCATGGTTGCTTTCTTCCCAGTTCTACCTTTCTCCTATCTCACCGTCGTTAAAAATTCAGAGTTGGCGTCACATGAATCCACTAGTAAAAGTAATGTAAACTGTAGTTTTAAATCATGTAAAGAATGATATCACCATTCCTCTTCAGTTAGAGATGTTTTCTAGAGGGTTCCCTTCATTTTGTCACGTAATATTTTAAAATATCCCACGTCGTTACAGCCCTGATAGGGCTTCGCCTGCTAATCGATCGCTGATCAACCCGCAAGGCGGCAGATTACGGGATGACGTATGCTCAGCGTGATGAGTCCTCTCTCTCTCGTTATTCCTGGTTTTCTGTACTGGGGCCTCTATCTCAGTCATATAGCTCCTCAATATTATTTTCACGTAGGCTGAGTGGACCTCGAACCAGCCTCAGACCTAAGTAAAAATCCCTGACTTGGGTAGGAATCGAACCTGTGGCCTCCGGGTGCGGGGAAGGCTCACTAACCATAAAATGCATAGTTTTCTTCTGTTGCGGACACCTAACCCTCGTTATGAAGTTTCAAGGTGAAAGATTGACGTTATCCATTGTTTAATATGGATCTGTCAGTTGGGTATTAACCAAAATATTAGAATTCGTTGATAATATCAACTGAAGATCCTGGATTTAAGCACATGTCAATAGACTGACAGCTATTGCTATAATTTAGCGAAAGAAAAATTATCTTCACTCACCGAAACAACTACCACTCGGCTGGTTCTTACCTGAAACAGAAAAAAAGTTACATATACTTAAATGTAAACAGAATAAAATACATAAAGTTAAGAGTCATCTAGAAACCATTTGCACTTACATACTACGATCCTAGAAATGGACGAACAATCGTTTTCATTGGTCAGCTTTGAAAGACTCCCTTTTCACGTCGTGGGTGTGAATTTATTCGCTGTTGACGATTAAGATGCCAGATACCATACTACCTATACTACATTTACGAAATAAAAAGCTTACACCTCAACCGAGGATCGACCACTCGACGTCCTTCATGCTAATCCAAAACTCTATCCTCTGTACCAACTGTACAGCACGACTAATATGTGCTGACAGAGGTAACTACCCTACATGTGGTTACAGTGTTGCCAGACTGCCACGCTTCAACGTCCTTATTCTGCTGGACATACTCGCAGGACTAACTTTGTAAGAGTTTTTTTATTGCTGGCATGTGGGGAGTCGCGCTGCGACGCCCGAGTGCGCGAATTTCGGTTCAGCCTTTATAATGCGGATAATAAATTGTATTCAACAGAACGTGGTGCACTTGGAATGTGGGTAATAATTCCGTGTAGTATGGGCCTGCGATATGAGAAATGAGATATTTAATTTAAGGGGTCAGGAATAATGAAATAGTGAAAAACCTACAATCTGTTTTCCAGGCAATTACCGGGTCAGGGGTGGGATGAATGAAGCCCCCAACTTGCGGCGAGGATTAGGAATTGTGCCGACTGCCGAGGTCTGTCGCACGCCTCTAGGGCAATGATTAACGACTGACAAATGAAATGAAATTGATAGGGGAGAGTGTTGCTGGAATGAAAGATGACAGGGAAAACTGGAGTAACCGAAGAAAAACCTGTACCGCCTCCACTTTGTCCAGCACAAATCTCACATGGAGTGACTGTGATTTGAACCACGGTACCCAGTGATAAGGGGCCGGCGCGCTGCCGTTAGGAATAATATTACGAGTATAAGCAAGATCAATAAATGAAAAATTGTGCTATGTGCTGCGATAGTTGCTCGGCACAACATTCAAATTAAGGTGATATTTAAGAAAATCAAATATCACGTAATTTTTTGGATGTCTATATTAAAATCAGCCATCACGATGACTGGCACAATATCAAACTCGTCGTCAATCATTAATCTTGATTAAGAGAAGTGCATGAGTGTATTAAAAAGAAACTGAACGTGCTAATCAACACGCCATCATCATATAACACAGTATGCGTTTGACGTCACATATTTAGCACAAATTTTAGCTTACTTTGAAGCGTACCGGGCGAGTTTGTCGTGCGATTAGACGCGCGTAACTTGTAACCTTGCATCCGGGAGATAGTGGGTTCGATCTCCACTGTTGGCAGCCCTGAAAAATTGCATGTCGTGGTTTCCCATTTTCACACCAGGCAAATGCTGAGATTGTAGCTTAATTAATGCCACGGCCACTTTATTTCCACTACCCAAACACTAATAGCGTGTCCGACTCGTTAGGTGAACGGTCAGCGTACTGGCGTTCGGTTCAGAGGGTCTCGGGTTCGATTCCCGGCCGGGTCGGGGATTTTAACCTTAATTGGTTAATTCCTACGGCACGGGGGCTGGGTGTATATGTTGTGTTCATCATTTCATCCTCATCACGACGCGCAGGTCGCCTACGGGAGTCAAATAGAAAGACCTGCACCTGGCAAGCCGAACCCGTCCTGGGATATCCCGGCACCAAAAGCCATACGACATTTCATTTCATTAATAATAGCGTCTTAAATTTTTTTCTTTGCATGTAGGCCTACCCGTTGTCGAGGGAAAGTAAGTCAACGTTAAACATATTATTTTGGGAAATGCGCTTCAAGGAATAGTCAGTTTTGTAGCTGTGATTAATAAAGCATAATTATGGAATTTACTTTACGTCGCGCAGTCTTATGGCGGCGATAGGATTGGAAAGGCCTGAGTGGGAAGGAAGCAGCCGTGGCCTTAAGGTAGAGCCCCACCATTTGCCTGGTTTTTTTTTAAGCGTGGCCTTCGGAGAGGCCTGGTACAGGTCTTTGAATTTGACTCCCGTAGGCGCCCTGCACGTCGTGATGAGGCTGAAATGATGATGATAACAGCACATACACCCAGTCCCCGTGCCAGGTGAATTAACCAATTATGGTTAAAATTCCCGACCCTGGCGGGAATCGAACCTGGGACCCCTGTTACCAAAGGCCAGCACGATAAACATTTAGCCATGGAGCCAGACATTTGTCTTGTGTGAAAATGGGAAACCACGGAATACCATCTACAAGTCTGCCGACAATGGGGTTCGAACCCACTGTCTCCCGGATGCAAAAATTATAATCATAAACGCAGAATGCAAATATAATAAATGAATTAAGCTGTGAATACTGACACATACAAGTATGATAATGTCCATTTTATTTACGAGATATTTGAATTGCATACCTGTAATTTTTGTTCATTTAGAAACTTTCAACGCTTTACCTGAAATAGGGGCTGACGCAAAAAATATAATTGACCAATTTCTTAAGGTTGTAACATGTACCAAATCCCTTTAAATAAACTGAAATTGTATGTCATTTTCCAATCATGAAGGTCACCTAATTCTAGGTCAGGGACATTACAATGAATGTCAAAAACAGATGGAGAAATTCCAAAGTTCAAGGTTTACAGATTCAGGGAAACAATTTTTAAATTTTAAATTTTAAATAAAGACCTTTCTAACTGCCCTGCAACGATTGTGGTGATACGTGACCAAAATACCACTGAGGGCCGCTCCTCATCAAAGGTAGTCGACAGCCTTTCTTCTTTTGATCACCACTACCATCACCACAACTTTGAATTTCAGATGAGGACTAAGCACATTGTTTGGAATTGGAATATATTAAAAGCAGCCGGCTCCACCCACATGAGCCGGTGTTGTCAACAAGTTGTTGTGGTCCTGGTCAATGATGGCCTCAGGTAGCTTCACTGTTGTCGTTTGCACAGTATCCATGAATATTATCATTTGAATTCCCGGACACACAAAAAAAAAAACTGAGTTCACTATTGAACAGAAAGGAGCCTCTGTGCCTCAGGCGGCAGCACGCCGGCCTCTCACCGCTGGATACCGTGGTTCAAATCCCGGTCAGTCCATGTGGGATTTGTGCTGGGCAAAGCGGAGGCGGGACAGGTTTTTCTCCGGGTATTCCAGTTTTCCCTGTCATCTTTCATTCCAGCAACACTCTCCAATATCATTTCATTTCATTAGTCATTCATTAATCATTGCCCCAGAGGAGTGCGACAGGCTTTGGCAGCCGGCACATTTCCTATCCTCGCCGCTAGATGGGGGCTTCGTTCATTCCATTCCTGACCCGGTCGAATGACTGGAAACAGGCAGTGGATTTTCATTTTCTATTGAACAGGAAAATGCCATCAAACTTCGTCTCGACCTATGATCTTCTGTAATAAATTATTTCTGGTAATACGTGTTGGTGCCAAGCTTTGAAATAACTCAATTTTTGACTGGTCATGACAAATTTGGTTATCATTCGATTTGGAATCGATCGTCCTGATGGGTACATGTGTGTGTGTGGATCCTCACGAACAGTGAACACCTACTGTTTGAATGTCCTGCATTTCAAAGAAGAAGGCATGACTTCATCTCTCATGTAAATTATTGCAACATTGCATTATCAAATCCCCTGTATCATTTGTTTAAGAAGCCGTGCTGTTTTTATTAACTCCATCCACTTCATTTTCCGCCGATTGGATACATGAATTCATTTTCAATTTGAAATTGAATGTGTACATTAACTATAACCCTAGTATACTATGTACAATAGGGTTCCAAACTGCTTTGGATATTCAATAATAATAATAATAATAATAATAATAATAATAATAATAATAATAATAATAATCACACTTTAATGCACAATTCATCAATAAAGTTGTGAAATTTTTATTATTTTCGGAAATGTCCGACTCGTTGGCTGAATGGTCAGCGTACTGGACTTCGGTTCAGAGGGTCCCGGCTTGAATTCTCGGCCGAGTCGGGGATTTTAACCTTCACTGGTTAATTCCAGTGGCCCGGGGCTGGGTGTTTGTGCTGTCCCCAACATCACTGCAACTCACACATAACACTATCCTCCACCACAATAAAACGCAGATGCCGCCCACCCTCAACGGAGGGTCTGCCTTATAAGGGCTGCACTCGGCTCTCAATACCTACACGAAATTAAAAATTAAATTTTCGGAAATTGGCACGGAACGTTCAGGCAATAGTATCATTTAAACTTACTGCTGAAGCATATAAAAGCAGTCTGTTCTGGAGAATATGTTACAGAGAGGAACAGGACAGTCGGGATAGAAGATGTGGACCATCCACTTTGAGGAGAAGAAAAAATTCCAAAAAATGGCACGGCCGGATTCGCTGTCCCTTATATCAAACAGGTTTTCGGATGTACCCATTTGGATGAAGAACCCCACTTTATTACTAACAGGCAAGGTTCAAATCAAAGATCTAGCTGGAATACTCACCTGTAGCCTAGTATTAATTACAGAAGCAGCTATTTCAGCATCACGGGAAAGGTATTAATAAGGTGTGGGAAGCGATGGCGTGAGAAGTGTTGCGGTGACAAGTATTGTGCCGCCACTTAGCCGATGGAGTTGTCCAAGCCATAGCGTGAGCCGATGACCACACCCCACATGTGACGATAATGTCTGCTACTTTACAAAACAAGCTGCCACCCAAGCGACGTGATTATGGGAGGGACGCCGCCAACCTTCGGTGTTTCCCGGCCATTAACACGCACGTGAGGGTGAGGGTAGGCAGCGGGTGTTTTGTCACGTGATCAGGAATACGTTAAAAGGTGAGAAGGTTGGTAGGATTGTGAAATGATTACCGCGCTACCTCCGGTGCAGCTATGTAAAACGGGTTGCCTACCCATACACGCAACAAAAATGACTCCTTTAAATATTAGGCCAGCTTCTTCGTCCACTGGTAATTACTTCAGTAATTGTCATAATGTTATTAGTTTTTTACGTCCCACTAACTACCTCTACTGTTTTCGTAGTTGCCCAGGTGCTGGAATTTTGTCCCGCAGGAGTTTTTAATTGTCTGTAAATCTACCGACACGAGGCTGTCGTATTTGATCACCTTCAAATACCACCGGACTGAGCCAAGATCAAACCTCTACTCTTCGAGCTACTCAGCCCGGCAATTTCCTATGTAAGACGATAGAGATAATTGATATTTATCTAATTATAAGGATTTTCTAGCCTGCATATAAGGTGTGTACTGAGAGTTGCATAAAAGGAAGGCGTTATGAATATAGTGCCCCTAACGCTTCTGCAAACCTTTCAACAGAAATGTTGAGCGGCTCTGACAACCCTCGATATTTGTTAAAATCAAACGTACCAACCCATTTCTATTTACCTCGTAGGTATTCGAAATAGAGCCGGCGATGCTGCTGGTCAGTGGTCTTTGAAAGTACGAGATCATGGTTTCGATCCCGACCAACAATAACAATGTTTTGGCTTCATGCCCCACTAATTCATTGTCTGGTTTTCGGAGAACCCGACGTGCCGGAATTTAGTCCCGCAGGAGTTTGTTTACGTGCTAGTAAATCTACCGTCGGCTGACGTATTTGAGCACCTTCAAATACCACCGGACTGAACCAGGATCGAATCTGCCAAGTTGGATCCTGACTAACATCCATGGCATTTTAAAGACAAGGAATTCTACAGTACGTAAAGTTGTTCCATGTTGGTATGAAAGATAACAGTTATTAATTTTCGAGGTTCTCCACGGATCATCTTTTTGCTGTACTTATATGTATACATTTCTGTCTACCTATTAGGGGCACTGGCTATAGCAGTAAGTATGCAGGTAATAAAATAATAATATTACAGATTTTGCGTCGCTCTAACTACCGTTTACGAAGAGGTGGTGGAAAAGTAATCATTGCTTGAAGGGGAACAACAACTAGACACACTTTTCTCGGTGCTTGAGATATAAGCTTGAGGTGCTTGAGACATAAGAGATTTTTCACATATCGTTATATCCACCATAATAAAATGTGCGTATTAGTGTTCTTTCTTAAAATATCACTAGTTTAAGGCGTCACCGGATCCAACAAACTCCGACCTAGATTTACTTTTCCTTGAAGGACTCATTTTCTAACTTTAGAATATTTCGAGCATTTCAATATGAGGAAAATGAAAAAAAAATCTTTAATGTTTTGTTTCGAAAGATTTTCTCTACTTCTCTGCACGACTTAACGTAGCAGTCTTGTCCTAACAGAACTCTACTTGGAGATGAAGGATTATCGAAATGGTTCGTTTCATAATTACCTTTAAATTTTCACTCAAAGAATTTTTACGAAGCTATTTAAAATGGGCTCATCTCGGGTAACGCTTTGCCTGATACAAAAGCAAATAATTCCGTTAAACACAACTGTCTTTAAATGCACCTGCTCTGAACTTTAAGTTATTATTTTCTTGAAAATGTAACTTATTTCAGTATAGATCCCAAGTGAATAGAAACGAATTAGGCAAAAACAATTGTCCATAGGTTCTTTGTCATGTAAAATCCTGAACTGCTACTGTGAGAAATATTATTTCAATGTATTATCTTACTGCCTTTGTTCCACTGAAAGTATACTGAACGTCTCCAATCAATTCATGGGCGAAGTTCTAAAGAATTACACTTCTAAATAGTTATTTACCATATCCGTCGCCACCGTATGAACAGTTGCAGTGTTCCAATTTCACCACCATTCAGAATTTTCTTCCATCCACTGAACGTAGTAAAGTGATGTGTGACGCATCAGGCGAATGGTAGGATGTTTAACATTATTTTATCAGAAATGGGCCGATCTTTATTAGTAATGTATTAGATTTCAATATGAATAATTTTTGTCTGGACCGCACGACACCTGTGTTTAGAGAGTTGCATAAACATTAGAGCCCTGACCTACTAGAACAACTACCGTACCAATTATACAACATCCTTTTCAGAATTTATTTGCGGTCTAGGAAATCCTTACAACGGAGTAAGTATGAATGCAATTACAACAGTACAGCATATAAATCCGCTCGCTATATTATCCTGGAATAAAAGCCGATTTGCTCTGGGTGATTTCCAACAAAAGAGTAGTGTTACAAAAATGTTGCAAAGTTTGGGCTGGGGAAGACTTTGGTGAAGGGAGACGAGCTGCTGGACTAAGTGGAATTATCCGAGCTATCAGTGGAGAAGCGATGTGGAATGACATTAGTAGACGAATAAGTTTGAGTGGTGGCTTTAAAAGTAGGGAAGATCACAATATGAAGATAAAGCTAGAATTCAAGAGCACGAATTGGGACAAATATTCGTTTATAGGAAGGGGAGTTGGGGATTGAAATAACTTACTAAGAGAGATGTTCAATAAATTTCCAACTTCTTTGCAATCATTTAAGATAAGGCTAGGAAAACAACAGATATGGGATCTGCCACCTTGGCGATTGCCCTAAATACAGAGCAGTAGTGATTGAAAGCGCTGTCGGCCAAGAGAATAAAATATACCCGAAACATTTTTCAACTAGCTTGCTTTCAAAATCTTCCCAACATTAGCGGCAATTCATGGACTTGCTAGTGAGTTTACTCTTAAGGAAATGAAGATTTAAGCCTAATCGATGTGTTGATACCTTTTTTGTTGTATCAGTTCTGGAACGTTTATGACTGAAGTCTTGTGTTCTATATTATGTAATCTGCTCTCTAAATGCAAAGCCTGGATTCCGTTTTACATGGGAGAGCGTTTACTGTGGGTAAATTTATCCTGCATACCGCCGTCAAGCTCGTCTTCGGTGCAGGTTTGTTACATGACAGCGCAACTTATCAGATTATAAGGCAAACACTAATTACCTAGAAATAAAACCCACTTTGTATGCAAGTCACAACCGCGACGAACAAGGAGACATTAAGTTGACAAAGAACTGGAGGGTCGACAAGTTCAAAATAACGTCGTCAGATATTTCCCTCGTTCCCCTCCATCGTGAGTCGGGACCTGCTAAGAATTTTATTCTCTGCTTGACTTTCCGTCATTTATAACTGATAAAAGTAGAAAATGCTCGTTGCATTAACTCGAAGTCATTGGGAAGTCTCCCCGAAGGCTTAAGATCAAGCACCTTGAGGTACAGTATGTGCTATATAGGACAAAGCAATAGTCAACACCGTGGGACCGAGAATAATAGTGATGTGGAATTATATTTACATATCTACTTATTCGAAATATTATTGCACTTGGATGAAAGGGCAGGAGGAGGCGGAGCAGCGAGCATGTCAGTGGATCCAGTTCAATATTACTGACAAGGGGGTATCACGTACTCGTCATCACCGATTTTGCTCAAATTTATAAAACATATAGGGATTGTCTAGAAATGAAAGTTCCCGAAGTGGGAACTCCAGATGGCCAAGCGTATAGAAAATAAAAATAAGAATGTTGACGCGGCTCTTGCACCGTATAAGCCACTTACGTTAGTGCGGACGCTGAGCAGTAGTTGGCGCAGCGGTAAGAGGTGAGACTAGTAATTAGATGGTCGTGGGTTCGACTCCACGTATGGAGACTGTCTTTTTTTGCTCTCTACTTTTATATTATTCATTTTCTAATTAAGCAAAGCGGTGAATAATTCATTTTATTTATTTATTTACTTATAGGGCCTACACAAAAGGCATAGAAAATGTAAAATATTGGGATTTCATTGTCAGACTTTCTTTTACCTGCACCAAAAATCTATTGTTTGTGTACAGACGCCAGGAGCAACCTTCACTTGACAGGTGAAAACGAATCTTACATCGAAACGACTATTCACGTTTATAGCGCATTCCCCAAGGAGGGGAGATAGCCAGTAAAGGAGAAAAAAAGAAGAATTTCTGTTTGAACACGTCGGGAAAGTTCGCAACTGCAACAATTTCTACAATTGTGCGCTCATTAAAAATGACGTCCTATATATGCCTTTTGCATATAAATAAATAAAATAAATTACAATAATTAAATAATATAAAAATTGAGAAAAATACCCTCTACACGGGGAGTCGAACCCACGGCCATCGAATTACTAGTCCAAGCTCTTACCGCTACGCCAACTACTGCTCGGCGTCCGCACTAACGTAAGTGGCTTATACGGTGCAAGACCTGTGTCAACATTTTTATTTTTATTTTCTACACGCTTGGCCATCTGGAGTTCCCACTTCGGGCACTTTCATTCCTAGCCAAGCCCTGTATGTTTTATAAATTTGAGCGAAATCGGCTGTGACGAGTAGGGAATGCCCCCTTGTGAGAGGACAATATGAATTTTAGAAAATAATTTATTAAAGCTAAAAATGTACGAACAGGGGGGTAAAATATACAAAAATTAACAAACTAACATTATAGTAATTGTAATAAATATAATATGGAGCGAATAGGACAAGTCAATCAAGGCTAATACGGAAGATCTTGGGCAATAGATGGGTTGACGGGCAGGTTCGACTGTAATCCAGTAAAGAAGTATACTGCAGGATGGAACCCATAACAACAATTCGAAAGAGAAGATTGCTGTTTTATGGACATATCTTCCGTATGAAAAATGACCGGCTCACGAAAAAAAATGGAGTTATCTAAAACCAAAAGGCATTGAAGTTGAGATGGTTCCAAGAGCGTGGGAAAGATGTGAGAGAGGTGGGCATTACGGAGGGTAAATACAACGACATGGTTAGTTTCAGAAGGGTTGTGAAAAGTTATCAGGGTTTTATGGTGGAGACAGAACCCAGAAGATTGAGAGCCCCTTTACCCGAGGAGCGGAAGAAAGTGCTGATCGATGAGCTCAAGAGATACTGGCAGGATGTCAAAGCTGGCAGACGAACAAGGCATAGACACTGGAACTGAGATTGCTTGTTAACACGCAGCCCATAGAGGCTCAGTTCGAAAAATAAAAATTATATATATACATATATATACTGTAATACAAAGAACTGGTCGACTAACTGAGGAGTAAACTGAACTCGTGCCTTCATCCCGAAGTGAAGGTGAGCTGCACATGCAATTTTAATTACATGCCACACTTGTGCCATCCTTAAATCCCTGGCAGTGCCGGGAATCAAACCCAGGCCTCCTAGGACAGCAACTAATTGTGCTAACCGTTACGTTACAAAGGTTAACAACTGAGCAGTTTCATTTTAATTGAAAATGTGTATTCCTTATCTCATTCAGTATCTTGAGAAATATTTGATTAGATTTAGCGCACCACTGCACCTGGCGACAGAGCACGAGCCGTAAACAAGCAGTACTGTGAGTCCTTGGTATCTTCCACCGTGTGGAAATGTAAACAACTGGTGACGAACACAGCGTATACTAAGCAGTGTGGTACTGCTCAAACGAAAAAGCAACACGCAGTACGCCTGATCACACTACAACACGATGTCTTTCGAAGTGAGCGCGGGCCCAAACAGGTAGCCTGTACGACCTCACCAGCACCGCCACAGAATCCAGCACTTGATAGTAGTTCATAGCATGACAGAATGTAATAGTATCTTAAACATCTAATATTCATTCACAGATCTCTCCTCTAGATCTGTGAGGAAACACCTGAGCACCTGCCCATTTTGCAGATTCTACTACATAAATTGCCAGACATTTGAAATTGACGCCATCTGGCTGCTCGCTCGTAAATGTGTATATAAATCCGCCTCTGTGTTGTAGTGGTCAGTGTAATGACATGCCACCCCCGAAGGCCCACGTTCGATTCCCGGCTCTGCCCCGAAATTTGAAATGTGGCTCGAGGGCTGGAATGGGGTCTACTCAGCTTCGCGAGGTCAACTGAGTATAGGAGGGTTCTATTCCCACCTCAGCCGTCCTTGAATTGATTTTCCGTTTTTTCCCCCACATCTCATGCAGGCAAATGCTTGAACAGTACCTAACTAACAGCCGCTTCCACCCCTCTTCCTTGTATATCTTTTCCAATATTCCCTTCTCCCCACAAGGCCCCTGTTCAGCATAGCAGGTGAAGCCTCTCCAGTTGTATCCTCGACCCAAAGTCTCACACTCCTCCTACAAGTGCAAAATATTTGTCAACAGTATTTTAGGTGACCCGGATAATGGCAAGGTATTTGGAATGAATATAATTTAAACACATATTCCACTGACCTGTCTGTATGTCAGCTCACTGAGAGAAAGAATGGAGCCGACTGCAATACGAAGTCACCATGGTACTGACACGTCAATGAACTAAAATCGCAGAGGAGGCACTTTGCTCTAGAATCTGTCGGGAGTAATCTTTAGAAAATAGTTGGCAGAACAAGTAGTATCTCATCAAAGTCCACACAACTTTATCGTCTCACTTAAAGCCTTTTGCTAGTACCTCTATTAGGAATGAACACGCCTTGCGAGCAATATGCAATTTGTAAGATCAAAGCAATTGGGAGACGCTGCGACAATGGAGCAGCCCGGAGCGGCAGACAACGAGGAGACAGTTTTATAAAGTTGGTGAATAAAGAATGCAAGTGAACAGCGTTCTGCAGCAGCAGCAGAGAGAGAGAGAGATCTTCAAAAGTTAGAAGAGCGTTCGAGAACTCGCAGAGAGGAGTTCAGAGAACAAAAATACGAACCAGCCCAATACTACTACATTATTATTATTATTATTATTATTATTATTATTATTATTATTATTATTATTATTATTATTATTATTGTTATAAAGTCAACCTGATCGTTAATGTGTCACGTTTGTATGGGTTGACACCGTGATTAGCCGGTTCGAGTCCCGCTGGTGGAAACACTTTTAGAATTCCGGGCAACAGGGTAGGAGAGCTGGTGGTATACAGTTTCTAATTACAATATTGTATGCTAAAAGCCTTGGTTCGATTCGAAGCCAACCCACAGTGTTCACGTGGAACAAGGGCGTATGACGCTGCTGATGGTGATTCATCCAGCGGATGGAGACGTTAAGCCTTAAGCTGACACGTTGGTCATGTTATGTATCAGTACGGGTTTCACCCTCCCCTACCATATTATCACCATCATCATTATTATTATTATTATTATTATTATTATTATTATTATTATTATTATTATTATTATTATTCACCCAGACCCACAGGATGCGCTTGGGCGTCAAACAGGATTTTTACCGGCCGATCCAAGGGCACTCATCACTAAAATGCACACGCTAAATAAATAAATAAATACATAAATAAACACATATATTTGGAACTTGTACTATATCACACCGACAGAAAGAGGTCTCTATGTTTCGATGGGATAGGACAGGACTAGCACTAGGAAGTGACCGTGGACCCAGCATTTGCTTGGTATGAAAACTGGAAACCACGGCAAACCGACAGCGTGGTGCGAACCCACTGTCTCCTCCCGAATGCACGCTGACAGATAGGTAAAATTATTTATTATTTATTTATTTAGCTTGTTTCGACCCATGATGGATCACATAAAGCAAATTTTAATTTGCTGTTATTTTTCTTGTTCTTCAAGAATTCTTTCATCATGTCGCTATGTTTAGCTCGACGTTCGTCAGTCCATTTTCTCCAAGATCTGCTGGGCTTATCTTCTGAAGCAACTTCCCAAGTGTAGACTTATGTCTGAAAGTTTTGCGGTCTTCAGTATCTGTAGTTGTGATGTTGGCAATACTGATATCAGTTTGGACTTGTTTGATCCAAACCGTTGTCGTCTTTAATGTTTGTGAGTACATCAATATTATCTTTGTTAGTCGGTTTTCATCTATTATTGTTATTATTTTTATTATGCTCAGTGACCCGACTTGGAATCCAGCTACGTAAATCACTACTTTCAATGTGGCCATTTCGTGACCGAAGAGTTAACGTCGGACGACGTCAGATGTTGTAATACATATTTCTGTAGAATTTGTGATGTGGTATCAAGTGTATATATCATAGCGATATAGCGAAATGAATATTAATTAATTAATTAATTAATTTATATATTTATCTGAATTATTCATTTTATGATTAAAAACGTCAGTACTTGGGCACTGGAACAAAGTCTAAGTCATTTTCGGAGATAGAAACTGAAACCCGAAGAGCAGTAACATACAACTGGCTGAAAATGAAAACTTACATAGATGACGCGAAAGTGAGATATTTACAAAAAGAAACATTCAACACATCTAAGGAAACCCTCAACAAAGTTGTCAATTTTAAACTCGGATCTTGATACTGAATCCAGTTTAACACATAGGGTGTAGCGTTACTGATGTCGTCAAAAGTCCTTGATACTTTCTTAAGCGACTTTCTTGGATCGTATGGTCTACAATCTGTTCACATGACCTCGCAGTCACATGCTGCAGATGTTCCAAGTTCCCACTTGTAAAACACTGCCTACCATCTGACATGTTTCATCCTTATACTCTTTCTCTCATGATTGGCTTTACGTCGCACCGACACAGGTAAGTCCTATGGTGACGGTGGAATAGAAAAGGGCTAGGAGTGGGAAGAAAGCAGCCGTGGCCTTAATTTGCCTGGGGTGAAAATGGGAAACCACGGAAAACCATCTTCAATGGGATTCGTACTCATTCTCGTCAACCTTATCAAGTCCTATCGAGATCCAGGTAGAATTTTCGCTGGGTTCTGGATGTTATGAACCGTCATGGATGTAGATTTCCTCACTTGGCGCCAACCTGCCTTCGTACTGGAACTACCGTTCCTACAACAATATTTTTATTACACTTATACTGGAAGCAAGTAAGCTTACTTTTGGGTGACTGTTGATTTTGAGGTCATGGGCGGGATAACTCCAACTCCATGTGGAACTCGCACCATAGGGAAATGCTTTTCAATTTCAAAAAATCCCGAACTTCGGAACGAGAATGCATTATTTATTATTTACAAATCAGAATCTTGAGCTGTCGGATCGTGTACGGTTTATCTAGTACAAGGAAATGGAGTGTTAAGAACAGAGTAAAAATGAAGAAGCAAGCGTCCATCGAATCCGAATTCAAGTCATCGTGTTTCAGTACTGAATCTTCGTCGATTGAGCTACACTGTGTTTATCGTTTTCTTTCTTATGTCCTTTTTTCTCATCTTCTTCTTCTTCTTCTTCTGCTTCTCGGTGTGGTCATGGGAGAGAACATGGCACTATCTTGCGACTGAATCACTTTTCTGTGTGGAAATATGACCAGAAGTCAAATAACCAGATGTGTCCATGAGATGTGCTTCATGTATGAAGATTTGCGTAAAGTACCGGTCAAACGTTTAGGACCACACAAGACGTCATGAACTGTCATCTATAACTTAAAATTGTGCTACTAGACTTCTGTATATTTTTTCCTGAGCTCTTGCATCTAACATGATATGCGCTGCCGGATTTCATTGAGTTACGCCAAGTATTTTAGAAATTATGCATTTTTAACTGTTGGAAGGTCACATCAGAGTGTCATTTTTTTTAGAAATATTATGTACCAATAGGTGGGGGTAATTATAGTATAAATATATAAAAATTGAAAATGCAGCACCGATTGTTTGTTTATTTTTTTAAAAAACCAACGCTAAGATGGTCAATTTTTCCTTGTTCTTGTCATAGGTCCCAGTGTGAATTGTCAGCATGAGAAATGTGATCTTGGATGCCATCTACTGAGTGCAAATTAAACTATCCGGGCCGATAAATCTGACGCCGACAGCTCGTCCTGAGACCTTGGGCCACACATGACAAAGTCAAAGGAAAATCAACCATCTTGCTGCTGATTTCATAAAAATAAAACGCGCAAAAAACAGGGCCGCATATTTTCTGAATGTTTATATTCATACCAAAATGGCCCTCTCCTATTGATAAGTATATAAAATATCTTGGTGTGATACTTGCAACCAATTAGGGTATATAGTACATTATAATACCAAATGTTTTTATTTTTTGGTGTAACCTTCCAGGAGTTAAAAATTCATAACTTCTACAGTACTTGGACTAACTCAATGAAATCAGGCGACATGTAGTATATTAGATGTGAGAGCTCAGAATGAAAATTGCATTGGTCTAGTGGCCTAATTTTAGGTTCTAGATGACATTTCTTTATGTCGTCCTAAACTTTTGACTGGCGCTGTACTGAGACACATACCCCGTCTCCGATTCAGATGAATCAACCAGTCGCGACGGAATCGAACCCAGACCACTCAGTGAAGAAGCCGGACTCAGTGGGAGGTACCATGTGTCATGCACCTGCCAGTTACATACTCATGCTTCATGCAGTACACACGTGGCTTGCGGGATAGTATTCCAAGCGCGCCGCTGTTTTGATGTAGGCACTGGATATGAAGACTGATATTCCCTTATCGCAATCTCACCCAGAGAGACCGGAGAGAGAAAGCGCGTGAAACCTTTGACGTCAGCATTGAGCGAGGTGATAATTCTTGAGAATCGGATATTGAAAAGAAGATGAGGAAAAAAAGAGGTCGGTGAGAGGACAGATGGAGACCGTTTGTTCTTGAGGAAATTACAGGGAAAATTTGATCATCCTTCTTTTTGGAGATCTGAATGGGAGAAATTGTGTCTTGCAGGAGGTTTACTGAAGAGTATCTCTGGGTTATTTCATGCAGAATACCGCGTAGAGCTTCAGTTCGGAGCTGAAATTTATTGCACATGTCACCCACCGCGTGTCAGAGGGACGAATGCTTTGAAGTCTTATCAGATGTCAGTTACTGATGGAATTTGTTAGGAGAATGCTGATGATTGGTTGTCTCAGTTTCAGAACAAGTCTGCGTAATATTAAATTACATATTTTTCCTTGGCCCAAATAAATAATTTTCTATTGTGCGTTTACATTTAATAGAATAGAAACGCCTATCCGTTAGCTGAAACATACATTAAATGATCCTTGTTACATATATTTGTATATTACTACAATAAATATTATACTTAAACCTAACAGTCATTATATCCATTCCAGATGTTATAACCCCTTTTTTTGGCCATAAATGTAATAAAATGTTAGATATTCTAGGACAGAGATGTATCTTACCCTCCATTATATTAGTTAGTGCTTATTTCATTATTTCTTATTCAGTTTTTGCAGTGATAAGAATCGAAAGCTTTGAAAAAAGGAGCCGTAATCCCAGAAGGAGTGAGGCAAGGCAGCAGTTCGACCCCTCCCTTCCTATTCAATATTCATACAGAACAGGCTGTAAAGGTTATCAGACAGGAATCTGGAAAGATATTCACAATTCATGGAGAGAAAATAAAAATCCTGAGATTTGCCAATGATAGTTATCTTATCTAAGTGTTGCAGAAGATCTGGAGAAATTGCTGAATGTCATGGAGACAGTCTTGGGGATACAATGCAAGATAAAAATAAATAATTCCAAAACAAAAATAATGGTGCGCAGTCAAACGAAGTCAAGTGATGCAGGAAGTATTAGATTAGGAAGTGAAGCCTTAAAGGAAGTAATTGAATATTTTTACTTGGGTAATAAAATAACTAACTGTGGCAGAAGTAAGGAGGACATAAAAATACAGACTAGCATAAGCAAGGAAGGCCTATCTTAAGAAAAGAAATTTGCTTACTTCCAACACTGATGTAGGAATTAGGAAGATATTTTTGAAGACTTTCGTCTGTACCGTGGAGCTGTATGGGAATGAAACATGAACGATAACTAGCTCAGAAAGAAAGAGAATAGAAAATTTTGAAAAGTGGTGTTACAGAAGAATACTGAAATTGAGATGGATAGGTCGTATCAAAAAATTTCAAACCAATAAAAAATAGATACTTCATGCTGTCAGTATCATGTGGTACGGATTCTGCGTCTAAATGTAGGGTCGTGACTCTGACACAATCATGTGATCAGAATTAGTCCGCTGCAGTGGGATCTTCCTGAAATACATAAACAGGCGTGGCACGATTACGTTACGCTCCGGTTCAAAGCAGAATACTGTAAAACTCACTTTGTTACTCAACACTGATATGTAGATTGATGTTTTAAAACGAAGTCTGCAAATAGCACACTCATGTATCATAAAGCACGGATAGTAATTAACAGTCAAAACATGGTGGTATTGGTTCATTCCATTCCTGATAATACAGCCAAACATCCGGTTAATTGGTTTACCTTCAATTACAGTAGAGGAGAAAGGTTTAAGCCGTTCAACTCAAGAGAGGGCATAATGAAAGTCGAAAATTAAGTCTGGAGTCCAAACGCCAGAAAACGAAAACAATGGAAATGGACAGAAATAAACAACTTTCTGTAAGAGCTACTCCTGGGATTTCTGTGCACCCGAATTCGTGTAACTGGATCAAATATTAAAGGAAGGAAATCACGCGCACCATTACAATCTCAGAACTTAATCCCATTTTGGAAAAGACCATTCACTTTGAAGGTATGGCTAGTTCACACACTACAGTGCGGAAACGTTGACTTATCACAGCAGAATTTTTAGACGCGAATTTTTAGGCGGAAATATATTCTGGCTCTCACAACAGTTCTGCAATGAGATTTGCATAAATACGTAAATACACCTAAAATTTATGCAACTCAGATAACATACGTGTAGAGCGGCTAGCTGACACTTGAGCCTTGTAGAAACACATTTGCATTCTAACCAATTAGTTATTCAAAATATTTTTCCTACAGGTGAGATAGGAAGAAAATATATGTTTTTGAGATGTGGTGTTGGAGAATAACGTTCCGTATTTAGTGACCAGGCTATAAAATTACCGGAGCAATTTTAAACGCACTGAAAATTGAGTAATTGTCTACTTTCTGTGCCCAACGAAAACTACTGTTCCTTGGCCGCATTGTACGTAGAGGACAAGAATCTCTGAATGTGGTGGTGGGCCAAATACCTGGAGAGGGCCACTATGAGACGAAGAATGCAGTGAAAGAAGAAATTGAGGAGGGCTGGGCTGAGTGGCTCAGACAATTGATGCGCTGGTCCTATCCCCAACTGGGCGGTATGATCCTGGCTCAGTCCGGTGGTATTGGAACATGTTCAAATATGTAAGCCTCGTGTTGGTAGATTTGCAGGCACGTAAAATAACTCCTGCTGTACTAAATTCCGGTACTCCGCCGTCTCTGAAAATCGTAAAAATAGTTAGTGGTACGTAAAGCCAATACTAATATTATTATTGTGACAGAACAAAATCTGATTTCAAATTCTTCAAACTAAATATCTTGCAAAAAATCGAAGAAAAGGCAGAAACAAATCATTCCCTTGCTCCAATCAGGGGACTGATGATGTTAATGATCTCCAAGTCGCCTGTGCCGAACAATAAATTGTTAACTTATTTGTGGGATGGAAATCTGAAAGTGTCAACATTGTCGATGTTTAGTTTTCCAACACCGTATGAAAAAAACTAGGAAGAAGACAGTAACAGTATGAGTGACAACATCGCGATTACTTTGCTGGAGAAGCACTTCGACTTGTGTATCGACCGAACAGAAAGCTACAGTATTGGTGGTCCGTCTGAATCGAGTTTCGCCAACAGTTTTGGCGATAAAATCTGGGCGTGCGAAAACTTGGCGAGCATTCTCTTCAAACGTGACCCACTGTTCAAACGCCATTTGGAAGACGAAGTGTTACAACACAACCCAGACTTAGACAGTGTAACACGGAACGAAACATGACTTGGTAACAAACTGTGTGAGAAGACTAGAATGGAGAGTAGTTTGAGAGCCTAACGGTTTAAATAAAACTCAAACTTCTACAAGCAGTAATCTTTAATAATAACATTAATAATAATCACGTTGGTGTTTCGGTTATGAATCCATGGACTGGTCTGATGGAGCTCTCTCTGCCACGTTATCCTCTGCAAACCACTTCATTTCTATGTAACTAGTATAGGTTACAACTACTCTCGCCATATTCATAACTTGGTTTACCCCTACACTTCCTACCACTTAAAATTCTCTCAAAGACCAGCTGAACAAGACCTGAGTGTCTTAAAATGCATCCCATCATTCTGCGTCTTCTTCAAATTAAATTTCTACGAATGTTCTCCTCTCCCCGATTCGATTCAGTATCTTTTCATTCGTGACTCTATCTTCCTATTTCACCATCAAGGGTATTCTGTTACACCACATTTCAAAGGCCTGTATTCTATTCCTGAGCTAGTTATTGTTCATGTTTCACTTACAGACAATGAATGCCACGCTTCAGAAGAAAGTTTTCAAGAAACATATTTTTTATTATTATTATTCGTATATCAATTTTCGAAGTGAGAAAATTTATTTTGTTGAAAAAAGCCTTTCTTGCTTGCTCTAGTATGAAATTTACGTCCTTACTTTTGCCATCGTTAGTTATTTTACTCCCCATTCATCTAAACACATTCAAGCTCTTCAGGTATGGTGCACCGTCGCTGTTTTCTCTTACACAGGCAATCGAACTGATGATCCTACTGCTACACTGGGGCAAAACGCTGGTAATTTCCAGATTGTAAAATGCCTAAAAAGCTTGGATGTTTCTATAATCTGAAGTTGATGAAATTAAATAATTCTAAAAGCGTACTTTATGACTTAGAAGCCAATAATCTATTTTATTTAAGAATTCATTTTCGTAATCTAACATTTCTTGCATCACTTCAGTCGGCTGCAGTCCATTACTTTTGTTTTGGATTGATTTATTTTCAGCCTTCACTCTTCCTCCAAGACTCTGTCCAAACCATTCAGCAATTTCTCCAGTATCTTATGCCGACTCAGATAAAATAACAAGATCATCGGCATACGCCAGAGCTTTGATTTCCTCTCTCTGAATTGTGATGCCTTTTCCAATTTCCTCATTGGCTACCTTTACAGTCTGTTCCATGCAAACATTGAAAAGGAGAGGGAAAAACTGCAACCTTGCCTCACTCCTTTCTGGACTACCGTTTCTTTTCTGTAGCCCTCAATTCTTATCACTGCACACTGATTTTTAATGCTTCTTTTTCGGTATCTAATCCCGATCGCGCAAAGAATCTAAATAGAGTTGTAATAATAATAATAATAATAATAATAATAATAATAATAATAATAATAATAATAATAATAATAATAATAATCGCTATACTTCTCCACACTAGTTTCAGGATACCTTATATCGAGGTCGTGGGTTATGTGTTGGATTTCATGTCCTCTCCTTTATCCAAATGTCAGCACTGTGTTACAGACTGAATCATGTCGCTGAGTAGAGTTGATTTCTAACAACTGCTTTAGCACCGAGTCTTGCTCTGACCTAGAATGTGGTTTCGGGTGGCGCGATCTTCCTCAGGAACTCCAGAGTTTCCTAATCCATTTGAGCTCTAGCATTATGTAACTCGGCAGCCGAGTACGCTTGCCCTGGATGGTACAGATCTCTCCATATGAAAGAAGTAGACGTGGCAATCAACAAAACGTGTCGCATCACCACAGGGTGTCTGTGAGACCTGAGCGGCGAGAAAACGTGTACCATCTTGCTGGCATCGCACCTCCTGATGTCCAACGTGAGGTAGCAGCCCGCAAGGAGAATACCATACCATTAAAATCCCAAGCCCATCTACTGTATGGACTCCAACAAGCAGTTCATGGCAAAAGTTTCTTGAAGATCACACAGGAACTTGAAGGAACACAACAGCACCCAAAACTCACTTTGTGGCGAGCTAGGGTTGACCATCTTAGACGATGACATACACCTTGTGAAGAATTACCAGCTGGACATATGGATTACTGGATGACTTGGGAGTTACTAGGTGCAACACCAATCTGAACGTGTGGGAATATTCGGTGGATTCTGTCTTGTGTGACTGTAGTGAAGTGCATACTACGGTCCATCTGCTAGATTGGCATCTTTGTCCTGCCACATGTATTGAGAAAGAGCCGCTTGAGGCGAGTAGGAATGCACTCAACGTTGCTAATTTCTGGTGCACCACAGTATGAACCCTTGGTGCACAATTTATTTATTTTCTATAGACATTTTTGTACATATTTATAGGTAACTCTACTTCTGACACTATAAATAAATAACACTGGGGAACAGTTTTTGTTGACTTAGATTTGAGACTCATTTTTTACTAATTTTTGGTTGGGGAATCCAAATATGACCTCATTGCTTTTCTGTCAAGAATTGTATACATAGAATAGAAAGTAAAAGAATAATGTTCAATTCAAACAGCAATATTGTTCACACAAAGGTTATATTACTTCTATATATAAAATCGTACCTAATTCATTCCACTTCTGGCAAAAAATTGCGCTTATAGCTTTTGCTGGAGTGTGAAATCTGTGGACAATCCCTCCGAATACTCCAGCAGTAGTCAGCCAACATATGCTGACCCCATCTACCCTGATAGCATGCTTCTATGACCTTCAAATCTTGGTGGAATCGTTCACCTTGTTCATCACAAGGTATTTGGGTGTAAAACATTGCTCCAATTCAGTGCCTTCCCAAGTTACTTTCAGTTTTCTTCCTGCCTGTCTGTTTTAAAGGTAGAAAGCACTGACCTGAGTCTTTTGTGGGTTTGGTATCAGGTGGTTCTTGTTTTAGTAGTCAGAAAAGGTTCCTAGAGCTCCTGTAAGCATCTGTTCTGCTTCTTCAAAATCACTTGTCTGTACCGTCAAAGCAAGATCGTCAGCATATATGAAACTTTTGGTTGCATGAGGTCTGGGCTGATCATTTGTTTAAATGTTGAAGAGTATTGGTGACAATACACTCCCTTGGGGTAAGCCATTCCTTTGGATCCTCCGACGGCTCTGGCTTCCTTGGAATTCAACATAGAATCATCAGTTGTGCGATGAGGTGGCAATTATTCTAGTGAAACCAAAGTCCAGGGTCAAGCTGTAGATCTTGTGAAGCATTATGCGTTGTTGGACTGTATCATAAGCTAATGAGAGTTCAATAAATGCCACTCCAGTGATCTGGCCCATTTCAAACCCATCCTCTATGTGTTAAGTGAGTTATTTGTGCTGTACAATTTCTCTGGGGTCTAGCCTGCCTGTTCCCAGGTTTCAAGATAGCAATTAGTTTTCCTCCATATTTTTGGAATCTTGTTCTGCCTTAAGCAGTTATTAAAGAGTTCCACAAGCCATTTCAGTGTTATTGGTCCAAATTTCTTTATTTGCTCTGTTCTTTTATCATCTAATCCAGCTGCCTTGTTGTTCTTACATTCTTGTATGGTCTTTTGCAACTCATTTTGTGAAAATGGCTTTGAGAGCTCATTAGTTTCCAGATGTTCTTGCCTTTGAATCTTGGATCCTTTACTTCGTTTGTTTTACTATTTTTCTAAAGCTGTTGAGCTGTTTGATTTGGAGAAATGTTTGCATGGGTTTTCTTTTGCGTTGGATCATTACATAGTTGGCATAGGAGTCTCCATGCCATATGACTGCTTTTGGTCATGTTTAGTCTTCCTATTGTTTATATCCATCAAGTTTTCTCACCTTCCGCCACAGACTGAGTTTTATAGCATCAACTGATGTTTGCTCACTGAAAGGGTTTTCTTCGAAGAGTTTAGTGTACTCTTCTAACAAATAAGATGTTTTCTTTACTGAGTCCTGGAATGAAGTTGGTACGCCATCCACATGGGATAGATTTACGAGATGACCGCTGCTATATAAAATCATCATACGCTTCAGGACATGGATGTAACAATGAAGTAAGTACAGTTCTGTGTGTGGAAAAGGAAGAAACACTAAGCACATAATAGAAAAATCAATTTTGATCTTCAGGTCCTGAGAAAATATCATGGACATTTTCCACAGAATTCAGCCAATTATACATTAGTGGAAAATGAAATGCTAACACCAAGAAAATATTAGTTTAGAAGAAGGCTAAGCAATAGTCTTTGTAATGTATTTATTTGATTAAAGTTTCCTAGTCAATAATTCAAGTACCTTTGTGTGAGAAAACATCTGACATGGTGATACATTAATAACCGCTTTAGTCGTCATAATTTTGAATGCAAGCATGCAAAGGTGCATACATTGTATCATACAGATGCCATATGTCATTTTTTGAGGCGGAGTTCCACACCTGTTGCACATCATCACTCAAATCAGCAATGGTTATTGCTGGTATTGGATGATGCTGGATTTGTCATCCCATAATGTTCCATACATGCTCAGTGGGCAAAAGGTCCAGTGATCTTACAGGCCAAGGCAACTGGTTGACACATTGTAAAGCATATTCAGCAATAGCCGCGGTATGAGGACAAACATTATCCTGTTGAAAAATGCCCCATTGAATTCTGCGAATGAATGGCGGCACAACCGGTTCAGTCTCCAGTTTGACATCCAAATCTGCTTCTGCTGTCATAGAAAATTACTCCCCAGCCCATAACTCCCGGTGTTGGTCGAGTGTGTTAACGCCACAGACAACTTGGTTCCAAGTGCTCACCTGAACTCCTCCTTACGAATCTACGGCCATCCCGGCCGGGTCGGGGATTTTAACCTTAATTGGGTAATTCCAATGACACGGGGGCTGGGTGTATGTGTTGTCTTCATCATCATTTCATCCTCATCAAGACACGCAGGTCGCCTACGGGAGTCAATTAGAAAGACCTGCACCTGGCAAGCCGAACCCATCCTGGGATATCCCGGCACTAAAAGCCATACGACATTTCATTACATTTCACTGGTGGCACAAGGATTTTCGGGAAACGTATCTAGATGGCTATGCAGAAAATGCACCCTGATGCTCATGTTTCATCCAAACATTTGGCATGAGTCCAAGAATTTCTAGATGATGATGATGATGATGATGATGATGCTTGCTGTTTAAAGGGGCCTAACATCGAGGTCATCGGCCCCTAATGGTACGAAATGAGACAAAATGGAATGACAAATTAAAAGTCCAAAATTCTCCAATGACCAGAATTCAAAACGTGAGGACGAAGAATGAATGGATGGAGATGAATTTAAAACAATCAGTGGATGCGACCCACAATGCCTTACATTCACAGAATCTGATGTAAAACAATATGATTACTGACCAAGGGACTGCTGCTATAGCATAACATTGAATCCATGATGCTTGCAGTCTAAAGGGGGTCCAAAATCTAAGTTATCGGCTCCTCATAACGGTACGTATCGCTAGGAATGTACAACCATGGTATTTGTCATGCTGTGGTACTAATCAAAAGTAGCAGAGACTCGCGGTATTCCACACATTATGGTACTACTCACAGGTTATGAAATTCCACATATACTACAGACCTATGATTTTTCTCACATTGCGGCGCCATTTACAAGCAACGCAACCCTATGGTGTTCAGCACATAATAGTACTAACCACAGGGACCTTCCCCTATCCCGTGGTGTTCCTCATATAGTGGGTACTAATCATAGGCAAGGCAGAACCATGGTAGCCATCATCACATGGTCTTGATCATTTGGTGGTACTCATCACGGGTACTGCAAAAGCCTGACCACGCGGTGCTCCTGTGTGCTACTAATCACAAACCCATTTGGTACCTAATATAGTGGTACTACGCGCAAGTAAAAGCGACCCATG